>NC_034179.2:25488501-25788501 GCF_002021735.2 Oncorhynchus kisutch
ACAATGAAAGAATGCCATGCTATTGTTTGAGGAGAGTGCACAGTTATGAACTTGAAAATGTATTAATAAACTAATTAGGCACATTTGAGCAGTCACGATACAACATTTTGAACAGAAATGCAATGGTTCATTGGATATGTCTAAAACTTTTCGAATACACTGGTGCCATCTAGTGACCAAAATCTAAATTGCGCCTGGACTGGAATAATACATGATGGGCTTTCTCTTGGATTTCAAAGAGAAATACAAAAAGATGCATGTTTTTTTCTTTGTATTATCTTTTACCAGATCTAATGTGTTACATTCTCCTACATTCATTTCACATTTCCACAAACTTCAAAGTGTTACCTTTCAAATGGTATCAAGAATATGCATATCCTTGCTTCAGATCCTGAGCTACAGGCAGTTCGATTTGGGTATGTCATTTTAGGCTAAAAATCTTTTTTTTAAAGGGGCTAATCCTTAGCTGGGTTCATTGATTTTTATCCAAAACAAATACACACTGCCCAACAGTTTCGCTCTATCATATTTTAACATTACACAATCAATGAATGTTTTATGGCAGAACGTAATAGTCTGTTTGTATGCTGAACAAAAATATAAATGCAACAAAATAGGAATGCAACAAAGTGTTGGTCCCATGTTTCCTGAGCTGAAATAAAAGATCCCAAAAATGTTCCATACACACAGAAAAAAGCATTCATCTCAAAATCTGTTCACAAATTAGTTTACACCCCTGTTGGTGAGCATATTCCATCCACCTGACAGGTGTGGAATATAAAGAAGCTGATTGAACAGCATGATCTTTACATAGGTGCACCTTGTTCTGGGGACAATAAAAGGCCACTCTAAAATGTGCAGTTTTGTCACATAACACAATGCCACAGATGTCTCAAGTTTTGAAGGGGCGTGCAATTGGCATGCTGACTGCAGAAATGTCCACCACAGCTGCTGGCAGAGAACGTAATGTTAATTTCTCTACCATAAGCCGCCTCCAACGTTGTTTTAGAGAATTTGGCGGTTCGTCCAACCGGCCTCACAACCACAGACCACATGTAACCACAGCAGCCCAGGACCTCCACATCCGGCTTCTTTACCTGCGGGATCGTCTGAGATCAGCCACCCAGACAGCTGATGAGACTGTGGGGTTTCACAACCAAATAATTTCTGCACAAACCGTCAGAAACCATTTCAGGGAAGCTCATCTGCATGCTCGTTGTCCTCACCAGGGTCTCAACCTGACTACAGTTCGGTGTTGTAACTGACTTCAGCGGGCAAATATTCACCTTCAGCGGGCAAATATTCACCTTCACCTATGGCCACTGGCAATCTGGAGAAGTGTTTTATGAATCCCGGTTTTAAGTGTACCGGGCAGATGGCAGACAGCATGTATGACTTCGTGTGGGCGTTGGGCAGATGGCAGACCGCATGCAAACTGCACCACCCTCTGGAGAGCCCTGCGATTGCGGGCGGTGCAGTTGCTGTACCAGGCGGTGATACAGCCCGACAGGATGCTCTCAATTGGGCATCTGTAAAATGTTGTGAGGGACTTAGGGGCCAAGACTAATTTCTTCAGCCTCCTGAGGTTGAAGAGGCGCTGTTGCGCCTTCTTCACCCCGCTGTTTGTTCACCCCGCTGTCTGTTTGGTTGGGCCATTTCAGATTGTCAGTGATGTTTACGCAGAGAAACATTAAGCTTTTCACCTTCTCCACTGCAGTCCCGCCGATGTGGATAGGGCCGTGCTCCCTCTTCTGTTTCCTGAAGTCCACGATCAGCTCCTTCGTTTTGTTGATATTGAGGGAGAGGTTATTTCCTGGCACCACTCTGCCTGGGCTCTTGTCTCCTCCCTGTAGGCTGTTTTGTCATTGTTGGCAATCAGTCCTACTACTGTTGTGTCTTCTGCAAACTTGCCATGCAGTCATTGGTAAACAACGAGTACAGGAGGAGGCTGAGCACGCACCCTAGTGGGGCCCCTGTGTTTAGGATCAGTGTAGTGGAGGTGTGTACCATGGTGGCGGTGGGGTTATAGTATGGGCAGGCATGAGCTATGGACAACAAACACAATTGCATTTTATTGATGGCAATTTGAATGTGACGAGATCCTGGAGGCCCATTGTCATGCCATTCATCCGCCACCATAACGTTATGTTTCAGCATGATAATGCACGGCCCCATGTCGCAAGGATCTGTACACAATTTCTGGAAGCTGAACATTTTCCAGTTCTTCCATGGCCTGCAAACGCACCAGACATGTCACCCATTGGCATGTTTGGGGTGCTCTGGATCGACGTGTACGACAACTTGTTCCAGTTCCCGCCAATATCCAGCAACTTCGCACAGCCATTAAAGAGGAGTGGGACAACATTCCACAGATTACAATCAAATGCCTAATCAATTCTATGCAATGGAGATGTATCGCACTGCATGAGGTACATGGTGGTCACACCAGATACTGACTGGTTTTCTGATCCATGCTCCTACCTTTAAAAAAAAGTAATCTGTGACCAACAGACGCATATCTGTATTCCCAGCCATGTGAAATGTATTAAAATTGACTGATTTCATTATATGTACTGTAACTTAGTAAAATATTTTATATTGCTGCATGTTGTGTTTATATTTTGATGTGCACCAGATTCATGCACTTAGACATGAACATGCCATTTTGGGTGACAGAGCTCATTAGAATAATACCCAGCGTGCTGTGCAATCATGCATTTGTACATTTACATTTTGGTCATTTAGCAAACACTTTTATCAAGAGTGACTTCAGTCAGTGCATTCAACTAAGGTAGATATATCACTAGAAGTAAAAAATATATAATGTTAAACATAACCGTTACTGAGAATGTCGTTATAGTTAAACTGATCTGTTGGTTAGTTCTTTGTGCTTTAAGTCTTGCTGGTTTAGGCAATGGTGAAAAAGCTCATAGGTTGTTAATTGAAAATACAACTTTTGACTGTGAGGAAGTGTATTATTCGTATACTAGTTAGGATGAATGCAACTCAAAAAGGTTTTCAGTTGGTAGAGAATGGCATTTGCAATGCCATGGATGTGGGTTTGATTCCCACTGGGGACCAGTACAGAAATGTATGCACTTACTACTGTAAGTTTCTCTGGATAAGGGTCTGTTAAATGATCAAAATGTAAAAAGATTTTGGAGGTACTTGTTCTAATCAAATTGAAACATGATTACCTGAAAACATTTTGTCAATCTGACATAATTTCTAATTATTATTTCTCAATTCAATAGTCTTTCAGTAGCACAATTCAATTAAATAGATCCAAATACATTTGTGTACTTAATTCTTTCTGCCCCGAGGCCAGATGTTTACCCTTGAAATCTAATTTTCTTTCATTTGATCCTGAAATGACTCCCTTACCAGGAAACACATTCATACATTGCAAATGTGAAATTGAATCAAAATTAGCTCTGAAAATCAGATTGGTCTCAGAATTTGCAGCAGCACTGCCTCCCCCATCATTCCCAGACAGTAGACGTATATGTCATTGTAGCATTTGCTGAAGCAAAGAGGCAGAGTGCTTTTACCGCTGCCATGGTGTGTGCAGTAATAAAAGTTTGATTGCACCATTCAAAAGGCAGAGTAAACAATTTCTTTACAAAGCCTCTATACGGTTGACAGAGAGCTGACACATAGTATTACATTTTACCGACAGACTCAACAGTCATTAATCTTCCTGGGTGACAGAAGAAATTCAAAGGCCTTTTGATGTTCCGAGATGGAAGGGGAACATTTCCTTGTAGCCTTATTATGTCACAACATGAGCAGCCCAAGCTGCTCTTAAAAGCAAACTAAACACATTTGACATCTCACACAAACTAGAGAGGATAAAATACATAAAGGAAGATCTCCATAAAGTATCACTGAATACATCAGCCTCCCTCCCCCCACATAGTTAGCATAGGTAGTATCTCTGGGAAAGAATGAAGCAAAATGAATATTTCTGAAATGATTGCAAGCAGACAACTGAAAACTATGTGAGAGGCATTCGTTATTTTGTTTTTCCATAATCATCTCTCTTTCTGAGTTGGGGTGTCATGTAGCTAATAATCAGAACATTGGAGTAAAAGACTGCACCTTTTCAAATCTCTTTCTCCTGATCTCTCGCTCTCTTTCTCTCTACCCGGTCTTCCCAACACATCTCTCCCTCTCTATTTCTCACTCTCTGTGTGAACAGAAGGTACATGGAGAGAGGCCAATGACCGTGCAGCCCCTACCCTTCAGTGTTTATATTGAGTGAGAGTGGAGAGCGGAGAGCGCTGAGGGGAGAGTGGAGTTGAGCCTCAGGTTAAACTAATAGGGTTTCTCATGCTCGGATCAATGATCAGGGAAACATTACCCAGTGAGGACAGGCTGGAGACCTCACCATGGTTATAATAGACAAGTCATAGGTGCTTTTCTAACTGATGCTATTCACAAGTGTTAAGATCCTAACGGAATGTTTAAAACAGTTGTTTCATGCCATACGTAGCTTACAATGTTCTCATTCCACTATCAACCCAGTATCAGATCAGAGTAGAGATACATTGCAAAATGAGCAGCTGTAAAATGACACACAATACTAACTAACCTCTCAGTGGCTTCTCTTTTTGCATATGGTGCATGTGAGTAGTGATCCATGGTGGTGGTTTTAGTTAAGGAGAGTATGGCTCATTACGTCCATCTTCTATAGCCTGTTTAACATTGTCCTCCAGGGCCAGAGTTAGTGATTTGAAGGCCCCAGTGAGAAGCCAGTTTTATGGGTTTTATAGAAAAGACTTGTAATTTAACTGTGAAAAGGTATTACCTTTTAATGTTCAATGAACATGTGCAATGAACACAACCATCTAATATTCCAAAATCTGCATCTTTTCCTACCAGTGGTGTGTTTCCACCAAACGGACTTGTTGCAGATAAAAATCAGTGTATGATGATGTAGTGCACACAAAATGTGCTTTTTCACTTATGTTTTCATGTACCGAATAAAAATTTAAAGTTCAATGTGTTTGCATGATTGCATGTTCGACTCTACTGGTAGTTTTGTCAACAAAAACTATTGCGTTAAATAGCAAATGTGCCTACTCTGGTCTTGGCACGTGTGCGCTATCCAACAGCTCTCAGGTAGCCTACAGTGCAGGTAGGGTAGTCTACATGATGAGGGTTTATTATGGATATGCGAGAATATCTGTATTTTTCAAACAGCAGTTAAGCATCGATCATCATGTCACCAGAATAAGACGCTTGATATTTATTGTAAAGGAGCATCAAACTCATCACAGTGCCTTTTCACCACCCTGTGAAGTTCATCATAACTTATTGCATCTGTAGCCTAATAAACTGCATGGTTTCCCAAGTCGTAGTGGGAGGACCACACACCATATCCTCGTGTGACTCCAAGTTCACATCTTTTTTTCTCTCTTTTTTTTCTTATTTAAAAAAAATGTTACCCCATTTTTCTCCCCAATTTCGCGGTATGCAATTGTTAGTAGCTACTATCTTGTCTCATCGCTACAACTCCCGTACGGGCTCGGGAGAGACGAAGGTTGAAAGTCATGCGTCCTCCGATACACAACCCAACCAAGCCGCACTGCTTCTTAACACAGCGCGCATCCAACCCGGAAGCCAGCCGCACCAATGTGTCGGAGGAAACACCGTACACCTGGCAACCTTGGTTAGCGTGCACTGCGCCCGGCCGCCACAGGAGTCGCTGGTGCGGGATGAAACAAGGATATCCCTACCGGCCAAACCCTCCCTAACCCGGACGACGCTATGCCAATTGTGCGTCGCCCCACGGACCTCCCGGTCGCGGCCGGTTACGACAGAGTCTGGGCACGAACCCAGAGCCTCTGGTGGCACAGCTGGCGCTGCAGTACAGCAAGTTCACTTCAACATGTTAGTATTATATAAATATTTGCACATAAAGGTGTTTCCACTGCCATTCCTCGCATAATACATTTTACTGACACAAAAAGATCCCACCATGTCAAACAAATAAATGATCTATAGGCATTCATAAACTTCCGGTTTCCATCACAACTGCCTTGATATTTTTTTATACCGTATGCCTTTACTCGCATTAAAAACTGTGGATGGAAATGTGGTTGGTGTCAAACAAATAACTTGAAAAAGCAGGTTACCTTCGCACGTTCATCCAAAATAATTATTAACAAGTTGGCGGCAATAGAGATGGCATCATTGCTTCTAGTCCTTAGGAAACTGTACAGTATTTTGTTTTTCTGTATTATTTCTTACATTGTTAGCCCAAAAAAAACCTTAAGTGTTATTTCATACAGCCGGGAATAACTTTTGGATATCAGAGAGACGTCAACTTACCAGCACAACCAGCACTACACCCAGGAATAGGTCTTTCCCAAAGTGGATTCTTTGTATGCACCTCCCACGGCATTTGAACTGATTCCAGAGGCTGACTCAAAACAACGCCGTCAGAGGAGAGGGTGCCATATTACTTGCTAATGTCCAGTCCCTAGTTAACAAAGTCAATGAAATTAGGACAAGAGTTGCTTTCCAAAGAGATATCCGGGAATGTAACAATCTCTGTTTCACGGAGACATGGCTAGCTGGGGACATGCTGTCGGAGTCCGTACAGCCAAAGGGATTTTCAGTGCACCGCACCGACAGGAACAAATATCTCTCTGGTAAGAAGAAGGCCGGGGGTGTATCTTTCATGATTATTGACTCATGATGTAATTGTAACAAAATACAAGAACTCAAGTCCTGTTGTTCACCTTACCTAGAATTCCTCATAATCAAATGCCGACCGTATTATCTCCCAAGATAGCCTGTATACCCCCCCCCCCCGCAAGCGGATACCAAGACGGCCCTCAAGGAACTTCACTGGACTTTATGCAAACTGGAAACCATACAGTATATCCTGAGGTTGCATTTATTGTAGCTGGAGATTTTAACAAAGCCAATTTGAGGACAAGGCTACCTAAATTCTATCAGCATATCGATTGCAGTACACGAGTGAGTAACACACTCGACCACTGCTACTCTAACTTCCGCAATGCATACAAGGTTCCTCCCCGCCCTCCTTTTGGAAAATCTGACCATGACTCCATCTTGTTGCTCCCCTCCAATAGGCAGAAACAAAACAGGAAGCGCCCGTGCTTAGGTCTATTCAATGCTGGTCTGACCAATCGGATTCCACACTTCAAGATTGCTTCGATCATGTGGACTGGGATATGTTCCGGGTAGCCTCAGAAAATAACATTGACATTTACACTGACTCGGCGAGCAATGTTGTACCCATTGTGACTATTAAAACCTTCCCTAACCAGAAACCGTGGATTGATGGCAGCATTGACGCAATACTGAAAGCACGCATTTAATCATAGCAAGGCGACTGTAAACATGACCGAATACAAACAGTGTAGTTATTCCCTCTGTAAGGCAATCAAACAAGCAAAGCTTCAGTATAGAGACAATGTGGAGTCGCAGTTCAACGGCTCAAACACGACGTATGTGGCAGGGTCTACAGACAATCACGGATTACAAAAAGAACACAAGCACGGTTGCGGACATCAACCTCATGCTCCCAGACAAATTAAACAACATCTTTGAGCGCTTTGAGGACAATACAGTGCCACCGACACAGCCTGTAACAAATACATTTGGCTCTCCTTCTCCGTGGCCGACGTGAGTAAAACATTTAAATGTGTTAACCCTCGCAAGGCTGCCGGCCCTGATGGCATCCCTAGCCGCATACTCAGAGCATGCACAGATCAGCTGGCTGGTGTGTTTATGGACATATTCAATCAATCCCTGTCCCAACATAATTGCAAAAGGGTTTTCTAATGATCAATTAACCTTCTAAAATTATAAACCTGGATTAGCTAAAACAACATGCCATTGGAACACAGGAGTGATGGTTGCTGATAATGGGCCTCTGTATGCCTATGATATTCCATCAAAAATCTGCCGTTTCCAGCTACGATAGTCATTTACAACATTGAAAATGTCTACACTGAATTTTTGATCAATTTGATGTTATTTTAATGGACAAATAATGTGCTTTTCTTTCAAAAACAAGGACATTTCTAAGTGACCCCAAACTTTTGAACGGTAGTGTATATACTGTATACTATATCCTTTACTATCTCTTCTTTACTATATATTGCATCTTAGCCGCTCTGTCACTGCTCATCCATATATTTTATGCTTATATATTCTCATCCCATTCCTTTACAAAATTTTGTGTATTAGGTTTTGTTGTGGAATTTGTTAGTGCCTGTTAGATACTGCTGCACTTTCGGATCTAGAAGCATAAACATTTTGCTACCCTCGCAATAACATCTGCTAACCATGTGTATGCGACCAATAAAACCAATAAATTCTAACATCAGAACAATGCACTGTGCACCTGCCAACTTGTCTTCAATTCGTAAGTGGCTGAAACTATCTCACCGGAGAAAGCTTTCCAAGTGATGCTGTATGACCAAAAATAATGTGACATGCCATCCTCTTTTTGACCAGACAGCATCAGATACATGGGCTACACATACAGTGCCTTCAGAATGTACTCACATCCCTAGATATTTTCCACATTTTGCTGTGTTACAGCCTGAATATAAAATTGATTACATTGAGATTGTATGTCACTGGTCTACACACACTACACAATAATGTCAAAGTGGAATTAGGTTTTTGTAATTTATTCAAACCCTTTGTTATGCCAAGCTAAAATAAATTCAGGACTACACATTTGCTAAACAAGTCAAATAATAAGTTGCATGAACTCACTCTGTGTGCAATAATAGTGTTTAACATGATATTTGAATGACTACCTCATCTCTGTACACATACAGTACCTTCAGAAAGTATTCACACACCTTGACCTTTTCCACATTTTGTTGTGTTACAAAATGGGATTAAAATGTATTTAATTATCTTTTTATGTCAATGGTCTACACAAAATACTTAAAGTCGAAGAAAACTTTAACATTTGTCAAACATTTTTGAAAAACACAAATGTATATTGATTAGATTGGTATTCAACCCCCTGAGTCAATACATGTTATAATCACATTTGGCAGTGATTACAGCTGTGAGTCTTGCTAGGTAAGTCTCTAAGAATATTCCATACCTGGAATGTGCAATTATTCTTTTCAAAATCATTCAAGCTCTGTCACATTAGTTGTTGATAAATGCGAGACAACTATTTTCAGGTCTTGCCACAGATTGCTAGCAGATTTAAGTAAAAACTGTAACTCAGACACTCAGGAACATTCACTGTCTCCTTGGTAAGCAACTCCAGTGTAGATTTGGCCTTGTGTTTGAGGTTATTGTCCTGCTGACAGGTGAATATATCACCCAGTGTGTCACCTGTGCTCCCTCCCCGGCCTCTAGGTCACCAGGCTGCTCGTTAGGGCACACACATCTCACCAGCGGTACGCGCATAATGACACTCACCTGGACTCCATCACTTCCTTGATTACCTGCCCTTTATATGTCACTCCCTTTGGTTTCTTCCCCAGTCGTCATTGTAGCTGTTTCATGTCGGTGCTCTGTTTGTGTTTCTTGTTATGTTCAATTATTTATTTAATGTATGCACTCTCTGAACTTGCTTCCCGACTCTCAGCGTACATCTTACAGTGTCAGGACGACTGAACCAGATTTTCCTTTAGGATTTTTCCTGTCCAATCCAAAAAATCTTGAAAATCTCTACAGTCCTTAACAATTACAAGCATTACCATAATGAACCATAAACAATTAATGAACATGCACCTCTGGAACGGTCGTTAAGACTCTAAGAGCTTACAGACGTAGGCAATTAAGGTCACAGTTATGAAAACTTAGGACACTAAACAGGCCGTTCTACTGACTTTGATAAACACCAAAAGAAAGATGCCCATGGTCCCTGCTCAATAAATTTCAATGCCTGTACTGTGAGACACCTAAGACAGCGCTACAGGGAAAGGGGTCGGACAGCCAATCGTGAGCAGGTGTTGTTACAAGTGGTCTGCCACTGCGAGGACGATCAGCTGATCACAACCTGAAAGGCCACTCGGCAAGGAAGAAGCCACTGCTCCAAAACCGCCATAAAAAAGCCAGACTACGGTTTGCAACTGCACATGGGGACAAAGATCGTACTTTTTGAAGAAATGTCCTCTGGTCTGATGGGACAGGTAAAAAATTGAACTGTTTGTCTGGAGGAAAAAGGGGGAGGCTTGCAAGCCGAAGAACACCATCCCAACCGTGAAGTACGGGGGTGGCAGCATCATATTGTGGAGGTGCTTTGCTGCAGGAGAGATCGGTGCCCTTCACAAAATAGATGGCATCATGAGAATGGAAAATGATGTGGATATATTGAAGCAACATCTCAAGACGTCAGTCAGGAAGTTAAAGCTTGGTCGCAAATGGGTCTTCCAAATGGACAATGAGCCCAAGCATACTTCCAAAGTTGTGGCAAAATGGCTAAAGGACAACAAAGTCAAGGTATTGGAGTGGCCATCACAAAGCCCAGACCTCAAGCCTATAGACAATTAGTGGGCAGAACTGAAAAATTGTGTGCGAGCAAGGAGGCCTACAAATTGACTCAGTTACACCAGCTCTGTCAGGAGGAATGGGCCAAAATTCACCCAACTTATTGTGGGAAGCTTGTGGAAGGCTACCCAAAACGTTTGACCCAAGTTAAACAATTTGAAGGTAACGCTACCAAATACTACTTGAGTGTATGTAAACCTCTGACCCACTGGGAATGTGATGAAAGAAAGAAAAGCTGAAATAAATAATTCTCTCTACTGTTTGACATTTCACATTCTTAAAATAAAGTGGTGATCGTAACTGACCTAAGATAGGGAATTTTTACTAGGATTAAATGTCAGGAATTGTGAAACTGAGTTTAAATGTAGTTGGCTAAGGTGTACAGTATGTAAACCTCAGACTTCAACTGTAGGTAGAGTTAAAGTGACATAGATAATAAGCAGAGTAGCAGCAGCAAAAAAGAGGGGGGCCAACGCAAATAGTCTGGGTAGCCATTTGATTAGCTGTTTAGGAGTCTTATGGCTTGGGGGTAGAAGCTGTTAAGTAGCCTTTTGGACGTAGACTTACCTCTCCGGTACCACTTGCCGTGCGGTAGCAGAGAGAACAGTCTATGACTTGGGGGGTTGGAGTCTTTGACCATTTTCAGGGCCTTCCTCTGACACCACCTGGTATAGAGGTCCTGGATGGCAGGAAGCTTGGCCCCAGTACTTGGCCGTACGTATTCTCCTTGTAGTGCCTTGTGGTCAGAGGCCGAGCAGTTGCAATACCCCGCAGTGATGCAACCAGTCAGGATGCTCTCGATGGTGCAGCTGTAGAACTTTTGAGATTCTGAGGACCTATTCTAAATCTTTTCAGTCTCCTCAGAGGGAATAGACTTTGTTGTGCCCTCTTCACAACTGTCTGGGTGAGTTTAGACCATTATAGTTCATTGGTGAAGTGGTCACCAAGGAATTTGAAGCTCTCAACCTGCTCCACTACAGCCCTGTCGATGAGAATGGGGGCGTGCTCGGTCCTCCTTGTCCTGTAGTCCACAATCATCTCCTTTGTCTTGATCACGTTGAGGGAGAGATTGTTTTCCTGGCACCACACAGCGAGGTCTCTGACTTCCTCCCTACAGGCTAACTCATCGTTGTCGGTGATCAGACCTACCACTGTTGTGTCTTCGGGAAGTTTAATGATGGTGTTGGAGTCGTGCATGGCCTTGCAGTCATCAGTGAACAGGGAATACAGGAGGGGACTGAGCACACACCACTGAGGGGCCCCCGTGTTGAGGATCAGATTGGCAGATGTGTTGTTACCTACCCTTAGGCCGCCCCCAGGTGCTATCAGGAAGTCCAGGATCCAGTTGCAGAGGGAGGTGTTTAGTCCCAGGGTCCTTAGCTTAGTGAAGTGCTTTGAGGGCTGTTACGGATACAGTTATCCTGTGTGTGTGTGTGTATCCTGTGTGTGTGTGTTTCTTTTCTCTCCTTCTCCCCTCACAGGTGAAAATCATCACTCCCCAATCAGTCAATCATCAATCAGAAGACACACCTCCTCCTGTTTCCTACCCTATCACAGTTCCTTCCCCATGGTTTAAAAACCCCATCATTTGTTTGCTCTAGAGCTCAATCTCTCTGTAAATGCCATGTCTGTAGGACTCTGTGTTTCACTCTCGCTTTGTGTCTTAACCTCTCTTTTGTTTGAGCACCTCCATAGCACTTTGTCATCACCTGTGAGTATTATTTTTGGTTATGGTGTTTGTTTGTTGCTGGTGGGAAAAGGGGGAAACCAAGACAAGTCGCCCATGGGCATACACTACCCGTAGGTGAACTTTGTTAAATACACTAGTTAGAACTGGGCGGACCACCCACTGTATTTTTGGTTAGTTAGTTAGCTGTTGTTAAAGTAGGCTAGTCTAGCTTAGGGGTGTTTTTGTATATTTATTGTTTCTTTCCTTGGGTCCAGCTCAGCCCCTTTTCCTGCTCCCCCCATTACCGTGTGTTTATAAATAAACTTTGAGTTTGACGGTAGATTTCAGTTGTCCTGGTTATTTCGTTCACACTTTTACTTTGTCACAATTATAATTTACATGAGTTATGTTACGGGTCTCATTACCATCCCCCCTAGACTGTCGGGCCAAAAGGGATTCGTTACAAGGGCACTATGGTGTTGAAAGCTTAGCTGTAATTAATGAATAGCATTCTCACGTAGGTGTTCCTTTTGTCCAGGTGGGCAAGGGCAGTGTGTGGTGCAATATAGATTGTATCATCTGTTGGGGCGGTATGAAAATTGGAGTGGATCTAGGGTTTCTGGGATAATGGTGTTGATGTGAGCCATGACCAGCCTTTCAAAGCACTTTATGGCTACAGATGTGAGTGCTCCGGGTCGGTAGTCAATTAAGCAGGTTACCTTAGTCCCTGTGCCCAAGAACACTATGGTGGTCTTCTTGAAACATGTTGGTATTACAGACTCAGTCGGGGACAGGTTGAAAATGTCAGTGAAGACACTTGCCAGTTGGTCAGCCCATGCTCGGAGTACACGTCCTGGTAATCAGTCTGAATGTTGACCTGTTTAAAGGTCTTACTCACATCGGCTACGGAGGGGAGAGCGTAATCACAGTCGTACGGAGCAGCTGACGCTCTCATGCATGTTTCAGTGTTGCATAGAAGTAATTTTGCTCATCTGGTGGCTTGTGTCACTGGGAAGATTGCCTCTGTGCTTCCCTTTGTAGTCTGTAATAGTTTTCAAGATAACACTTTGTATTCAGGACAAAAAGTGTGTGTTGGCAGTCAGAGGGGGGATTCTCCGATCTTCTGGTGTCATGTGTGAACTTATGTATTATCCCTCTAATTCCATGCCTCAGAACTATCTGGCCTGATGACTCCTGGCTGTCCCCTGTCCAGCTGGTCATGCTGCTGATAAGGTTTCTGCTCTTCTGCCTGCAGCTATGGAACCCTAACTTGTTCCCGGTGAATTTCAAACACAGATTCAACCACAAAGACCAGGGATGTTTTCCAATGCCCAGCAAAGAAGGGCACGTATTAGTAGATGGATTAAAATGTTTAAATGCAGACATGTATATCCCTTTGAGCATGGTGAAGTTATTAATTACACTTTGCATGGTGTATCAATACACCCAGTCACTACAAAGATACAGGCGTCCTTCCTAACTCAGTTTTTGTATACTAAGGAAACAGCCCAGGGATTTCACCATGAGGTCAATGGCGACTTTAAAACAATTAATGGCTTTGATAAGAGAAATTTGAGGACGGATCAACAACATTGTAGTTACTCCACAATATTAACCTAAATGACAAGGCCAAATATACACTGGAGTTGCTTACCAAGACAACATTAAATGTTCCTGAGTGGCCTTGTTACAGTTTTGATGTAAATCGCCTTGAAAATAGTTGTCCAGCAAAGATCAACCACCAACTTGACAGAGCTTGAAGAATTAAAAAAATAATAATGTGCAAATATAGTACAATCCAGGTGTGCAAAACTCTTAGAGACCTACCTAGAATGACTCACCACTGTAATCGCCGTGAAGGATGACATGTAAATGACATGTAAATGACAAGGTTAACATGTAAATGAGATTTCTGTATTTAATTTTCAATACATTTGCAAAAAAATTCTAAAGACATGTTTTCACTGTCATAATGGGGTATTGTGTGTAAATGGGTGAGGAAATAAATATACTTAATCCAGTTAGAATTCAGGCTGTAACACAACAAAGTAGTATGAATACTTTCTGAGGGCACTGCGCATATTCTCTGCCTCTGCCCCAATGACGATGCCAGTATTATCAGCAGCACCTGTCGTTTTATTAAAGATATGCGCAAACTTTCTCTGCCGTGCTCTGAAAGCGTCTCATTGCTGCATCATATCGAGTGAATAGTCCTTTATTATGAACCAGTTCGTGGGTCATTAATTACTCTTGTTTCTACCATGATGAGGACCATGCCCCAGGACTACCTGACATGATGACTCCTTGCTGTCCCCAGTCCATCTGACCGTGCTGCTGCTCCAGTTTCAACTGTTCTGCCTTATGATTATTATACGACCATGCTGGTCATTTATGAACATTTGAACATCTTGGCCATGTTCTGTTATAATCTCCACCCGGCACAGCCAGAAGAGGACTGGCCACCCCACATAGCCTGGTTCCGCTCTAGGTTTCTTCCTAGGTTTTGGCCTTTCTAGGGAGTTTTTCCTAGCCACCGTGCTTCTACACCTGCATTGCTTGCTGTTTGGGGTTTTAGGCTGGGTTTTTGTACAGCACTTTGAGATATCAGCTGATGTACGAAGGGCTATATAAATAAATTTGATTTGATGAGAAAAATGCAGATTATATTAATACTGATAAGTTATATGTACATACAGTATATATGTATGAAAATAAATTCTAGGTGTGTTTAAATTATATATTTTTTAATGTTGCCCAGCTCATGAGGCCCCTTGATGATGTGACGCCTGAGAAAAATGCCTCTCCTGCCTAATGGTAAGTCCGCCACTGGTGATATCCGAGGTCACATCCTATCATTGGGCTCCCGAGGGGTGCAGCGGTCTAAGGCACTGCATCTCAGTGCTAGAGGCGTCACTACAGACACTCTGGTTCGTATCCAGGCTGTATCACAACCGGCCATGATTGGGAGTCTCATAGGTCGGTGCACAATTGGCCCAGCGTCATCCGGGGTAGGCCGTTATTATAAATAAGAATTTGTTCTTAACTGACTTGCCTAGTTAAATAAAGGTTCAATATATATATATATTTTAATCTGCATAATGATGATCAATAAAAATGGTTGATACTGTATATGCTGAAGCTCCTGCTCAGAGGAGATAAGACACTCCCCTTTTGAAGCACCTTCCATCCTTCAGCCTAGTTGTTGGTTAAGCAGGTGGAGTGACATTACAGAAACATACTCATATGGTACAGTGAAGTTGCTTTGTTGTTTTTCCACATACCTACGAATTCCATAGAACAAACCGCAAAGACTAATAGTGGTCTGGAAAACCTATTAAAAGTTCAGGGATTATTACTTTTGAGGGATACAGTATTCAAGGTCTTTGAGTGGTTGAAGGACTCTACTAATCAGGCTTAAATGAAATATGCTGAGTAGTCGAAGTGTCCCTGAGAGAGATATGAGACAGGAGTGGGAGGCTAACTGAGTGTGATGCTTCACTGTCAGATAGATGTGATCCTGACAGACATGCCTGTTCTGGCTCAATGCATGGGATTGTGATGAGGGAATGACTGGCTTTACCCATAGACATAGAGAACAGTCAAGACCTACAAGACAATGAGTGATGAGACTGGAGAGGGTGTGAAAAGAAAAGGGATTTCTTTAAGAACATGACTCTGTACAGATAGTGAAGTCTGAAGTCTGTTTCTCCAGCATATCGCCAGGCTGGACATATGTGAAAGCTAAACTCTAGCTAAACTGTAGTAAACAAACCCAAATATCTCCTGCTCCATAGACTCTCTATGCTTCCATAAAAATAAGTCAATTTTCAATTTTGGTGAAGTAACCCCATAACAAAGGAGAGAGAGGGAGCACAGCAAAACACAGCAGGTAGAGTGTAATCGGAAAGTATTCAGAACCCATTACTTTTTCCACATTTTGTTACGTTACAGCCTTATTCTAAAATGGATTAAATAAAACATTTCCTCATCAATATATACACAATACCCCATAATGACAAAGTGAAAACAGTTTCTGAAATTTTAGCTAATTTATGAAAAAAAAATGAAATACCTTCTTTACTTAAGGATTCAGAACCTTTGCTAAGAGACTCAAAATTGAGCTCAAATGCATCCTGTGTCCATTGATCATCCTTGAGATGTTTCTACAACTTGATTGGAGTCCACCTGTGGTAAATGCAATTGATTGGACATGATTTGGAAATGCATACACCTGTCTATATAAGGTCCCACAGTTGACAGTGCATGTCAGAGAAAAAAACTAAGCCATGAGGTCAAAGGAATTTTCTGTGGAGCTCCAAGACAGGATTGTGTTGAGGCACAGATCTGGTGAAGGGAACACCGTGGAAGAAGTTTGGAACCACCAAGACTCTTCCTAGAGCAGGCTGCCCAGCCAAACTTAGCAATCGGGGGCGAAGGGCCTTCGTCAAGAGAGGTTGGACAAGAACCCGATGGTCACTCTGACAGAGCTCAAGAGTTCTCTGTGGAGATGGTTGTCCTTCTGGAATGATCTCCCATCTCTGCAGCACTCCACTAATCAGGCCTTTAT
Source organism: Oncorhynchus kisutch (assembly GCF_002021735.2). Classification (NCBI taxonomy): domain Eukaryota; kingdom Metazoa; phylum Chordata; class Actinopteri; order Salmoniformes; family Salmonidae; genus Oncorhynchus; species Oncorhynchus kisutch. Next base: position 25,505,247 of record NC_034179.2, read on the forward strand.
GTTAGAGTAGCCAGACAGAAGAAACTCCTTAGTAAAAGGCACATGACAGCCCGCTTGGAGTTTGCCAAAAGGCCTCTAAAAGACTCTCAGACCACGAGAAACAAGATTCTCTGGTCTGATGAAACCAAGATTGAACTCTTTGGCCTGAACGCCAAGCATCACGTCTGGAGGAAACCTGGCACCATCCCTACAGGGAAGCATGGTGGTGGCAGCATCATGCTGTGGGGATGTTTTTCAGTGGCAGGGACTGGGAGACTAGTCAGTATTGAGGGAAAGAGGAACGGAGCATCCTTGATGAAAACCTGCTCCAGAGCGTCCAGGACCTCAGACTGGGGCGAAGTTTCACCTTCCAATAGGACAACGACCCTAAGCAAACAGCCAAAACAACGCAGGATTGGCATCGAGCAAGTCTCTGAATGTCCTTGAGTAGCCCAGCCAGAGCTCTAACTTAAACCCAATCGAACATCTCTGGAGAAACCTGAAAACAGGTATGCAGCGACGCTCCCCATCAAACCTGACAGGGCTTGAGAGGATCTGCAGAGAAGAATGGGAGAAACTCCCCAAATACAGGTGTGCCAAGCTACCCAAGCTACCCACTGCCAAATGTGCTTCAACAAAGTACTAAATAAAGGGTCTGAAAAGTTATGTAAATGTGATATTAGCATTTCTAAAAACCTACCATTATGGGGTATTGTGTGTAGATTGATGATGATTAAAAAACAAAACAATTTTAGAATAAGGCTGTAACGTAACAAAACGTGAATATGGTCAAGGGGTCTGAATACTTTCCGAAAGCACTGTATACCATTTACCAAATTACATCTGGTAAAGAAAATTATTAAGAAAATTATATAAAGCGGAGAAACAAAGTGCATTTAATGGAGGAGCCTGCTACCCTAAAAGCAAATTGTGATGGTGGCCTCTGTTGTTTCTGCTCAGAATGAATGGGTTTAAGCTAAACAGCTTATCGGAGTTCCTCCTCTCTATCACCAAGTAATAGAGTGGGTAGATGCTACACTGGGAAGTGTAGATTGCCTGACAGAGAGAGACAAGCGATGAAGGAAATGTCATGCCTCGGAGACCTCATTTAAAATATCTAAGATTGCTGTTCCACAGCAATAGCCTGGATCTATTTGTTAGGATGCGGCAGTCAACTCAACGACAACAGACTTGAAATCCTGACCTGAATAAGATGGTAGAATAGCAGAGCAATTAAGGATTGTATTTGTTCCTCTTAAAAAGCTCTAATCCAGGCATGCTTTTGTTTTATTGGATTCCTCTTGGCTGTGCCAGAACACTGCTCTGCTTAGAGACATTCTGGCATTGACTGCATTTGACTGGCAGAGAGAGAATCACTGACGGTTTCACCATGGACTGGCTGCAGGATTAGGGTGCTCTACACACCGCATAGCCAGGGCAGGATGGAATGAGATACACACCACATAGCCAGGGCAGGATAGAATGATCTACACACCACATAGCCAGGGCAGGATAGAATGATCTACACACCACATAGCCAGGGCAGGATAGAATGATCTACACACCACATAGCCAGGGCAGGATAGAATGAGCTACACACCACATAGCCAGGGCAGGATAGAATGAGCTACACACCACTTAGCCAGGGCAGGATAGAATGAGCTACACACCACTTAGCCAGGGCAGGATAGAATGAGCTACACACCACATAGCCAGGGCAGGATAGAATGAACTACACACCAAATAGCCAGGGCAGGATAGAATGAGCTACATACCACATAGCCAGGGCAGGATAGAATGAGGCAAAGAAAAATAAAATGTCTCACTGGGAAGAGAAATTGTTGAAGAGAGGTGGTTAAGGTAGGAGCAAACAATTGATTGAGCCAATCAGATAAATTGTAGAGCAGTTCTGCAGCATGATACCTGAAATTATGTCTCACTCAATCTGCCACTACTGAGGGCATCTCTTAACTATTCCTTTTCATTCCTTAGCCAAAGTAAATGGTACAGTATATTATGTGATATTCTGATTGGAAGATACCTCTGCTTAGCACTGAGATCCTGTACAGAAGGGTTTCCCAAATGGTGGCCCGCGGGCCAAATCTGCCCCACCAGAAATAGTATTTTACCCCCACAAAAGCCTCTCAAATTAATTAGATGCAAAAAGTCCCAAATGCAATGTCCCAAGAAGGAAGTTACCCTACCTAAATAATGCAAAAGTTACATTTGAACTTCATTCATGAGACAGTCAACTAATAAAGCAGGCAGCGGACCATCTTGTGGTGCTGAAATGTACAACTGCATCCGCAGTGCAATCAATAGGAGGTAAACCGCGCCCGGTGCTGAAAATATAGCTACAGTGCCTTGCGAAAGTATTCGGCCCCCTTGAACTTTGCGACCTTTTGCCACATTTCAGGCTTCAAACATAAAGATATAAAACTGTATTTTTTTGTGAAGAATCAACAACAAGTGGGACACAATCATGAAGTGGAACGACATTTATTGGATATTTCAAACTTTTTTAAGAAATCAAAAACTGAAAAATTGGGCGTGCAAAATTATTCAGCCCTCTTAAGTTAATACTTTGTAGTGCCACCTTTTGCTGCGATTACAGCTGTAAGTCGCTTGGGGTATGTCTCTATCAGTTTTGCACATCGAGAGACTGAATTTTTTTCCCATTCCTCCTTGCAAAACAGCTCGAGCTCAGTGAGGTTGGATGGAGAGCATTTGTGAACAGCAGTTTTCAGTTCTTTCCACAGATTCTCGATTGGATTCAGGTCTGGACTTTGACTTGGCCATTCTAACACCTGGATATGTTTATTTTTGAACCATTCCATTGTAGATTTTGCTTTATGTTTTGGATCATTGTCTTGTTGGAAGACAACAAAAAAAAGTTCAATTTTGGTTTCATCTGACCAGAGCACCTTCTTCCACATGTTTGGTGTGTCTCCCAGGTGGCTTGTGGCAAACTTTAAATGACACTTTTTATGGATATCTTTAAGAAATGGCTTTCTTCTTGCCACTCTTCCATAAAGGCCAGATTTGTGCAATATACGACTGATTGTTGTCCTATGGACAGAGTCTCCCACCTCAGCTGTAGATCTCTGCAGTTCATCCAGAGTGATCATGAGCCTCTTGGCTGCATCTCTGATCAGTCTTCTTCTTGTATGAGCTGAAAGTTTAGAGGGACGGCCAGGTCTTGGTAGATTTGCAGTGGTCTGATACTCCTTCCATTTCAATATTATCGCTTGCACAGTGCTCCTTGGGATGTTTAAAGCTTGGGAAATCGTTTTGTATCCAAATCCGGCTTTAAACTTCTTCACAACAGTATCTCGGACCTGCCTGGTGTGTTCCTTGTTCTTCATGATGCTCTCTGCGCTTTTAACGGACCTCTGAGACTATCACAGTGCAGGTGCATTTATACGGAGACTTGATTACACACAGGTGGATGGTATTTATCATCATTAGTCATTTAGGTCAACATTGGATCATTCAGAGATCCTCACTGAACTTCTGGAGAGAGTTTGCTGCACTGAAAGTAAAGGGGCTGAATAATTTTGCACTCCCAATTTTTCAGTTTTTGATTTGTTAAAAAAGTTCCCTGGCCACTCTTCTATAAAAGCCTGATTGGTGGAGTGCTGCAGAGATGGTTGTCCTTCTGGAAGGTTCTCCCATCTCCACAGAGGAACTCTGGAGCTCTGTCAGAGTAACCATAGGGTTCTTGGTCACCTCCCTGACCAAGGCCATTCTCCCCCATTTGCTCAGTTTGGCCGGGCGGCCAGCTCTAGGAAGAGTCTTGGTGGTTCCAAACTTCTTCCATTTAAGAAAGATGGATGCCACTGTGTACTTGGGGACCTTCAATGCTGCATAGATTTTTTGGTACCCTTCCCCAGATCTGTGCCTCGACACAATCCTGTCTCGGAGCTCGACAGAAAATTCCTTCGACCTCACTGTCAACTGTGGGACCTTATATAGACAGGTGTGTGCCTTTCCAAATAATGTCCAATCAATTGAATTTACCACAGGTAGACTCCAATCAAGTTGTAGAAACATCTCAAGGATAATCAATGGACACAGGATGCACCTGAGCTAAATTTTGAGTCTCATAGCAAAGGGTCTGAATACTTATGTAAATAATGTACTTCTGTTTTTTTTCATGTACATTTGCAAAAATGTCAAAGCCTGTTTTCGCTTTGTCATTATGGGCTATTGTGTGTTCAGATTTATTTTTATTTTTTTTAAGTAATCAATTTTAGAATAATGCTGTAACATAACAAAATGTGGAAAATGTCAAGGGGTCTGAATACTTTCTGAAGGCACTGTAGGCTACTAAATTGCTTACTTAATGGGCAAAGTTGCATTTCCCCTGGGACACAATCTTATGGATGTCGGGTGAGATGTATTTGATTTTGATGCACAGGCAGTCTTCGATTGCCTTATGTGAATGCCAGTTCCTGTCGTGAGTCTGGATTGTGTTCATTGAGGAAAAAGAGAGCTTGCAGGTGTAAGTTGATCCAAACATTGCTAGCACATACACTATACAAAGTATGTGGAAACCCCTTCAAATTAGTGGATTCGGCTATTTCAGCCACACCCGTTGCCAGACGTGGAAAAACTACCCAATTGTCATACTTTTATTAATGAATCTTTCCTTTTACCCAAGTAAAAGTGCAAGTCACCCAGCAAAATACTACTTGAGTAAAAGTCTAAAAGTGTTTGGTTTGAAATATACTTTAGTATCAAAAGTAAATGTAATTGCTAAAATAGACTAAATGTAATTGCTCAAATCTTTCAAATTCCTTATATAAAGCAAGTCAGGCAGCACCATTTTCTTGTTTTTTAAATTTACGGATAGCCAGGGGAATGCTCCAACACTCAGACATAATTTACAAACAAAGCATGTATTTAATGAGTCCTCCAGATCAGAGGCAGTAGGGATTACCAGCAATGTTCTCTTAATAAGTGTGTGAATTAGACAATTTTCCTGTCCTGCTATGAATTCAAAAGGTAAGGAGTACTTTTGGGTGTCAGGGAAAATGTATGGAGTAAAAAGTACTTCCTTTTCTTTACCCATGTCGTTGTGAAGCAGGAGATTATCGTGGGTGGCCAGTTGGGCGCTTGATGTCCCCCTGACAAAGTTGTTCACCGTTTGTTCTCACACACAGCACACTGATGGATGAGACAATGCAAGCCATTCATTTGGGGAGAGATTCTGCCCAACATGGCAGGAGCCCCATCAGTGACCACAAAGTTTACTTTTTCGAATGACAGGCTCCATAAACAATTCTTCCAGGTTTGTGAATGTGATATCACTGGTGGTGTGTCCTTCGAGGGGAATCAGTGCCAGGTTTGTGAATGTGATATCACTGGTGGTGTGTCCTTCGAGGGGAATCAGTGCCAGGTTTGTGAATGTGATATCACTGGTGGTGTGTCCTTCGAGGGGAATCAGTGCCAGGTTTGTGAATGTGATATCACTGGTGGTGTGTCCTTCGAGGGGAATCAGTGCCAGGTTTGTGAATGTGATATCACTGGTGGTGTGTCCTTCGAGGGGAATCAGTGCCAGGTTTGTGAATGTGATATCACTGGTGGTGTGTCCTTCGAGGGGAATCAGTGCCAGGTTTGTGAATGTGATATCACTGGTGGTGTGTCCTTCGAGGGGAATCAGTGCCAGGTTTGTGAATGTGATATCACTGGTGGTGTGTCCTTCGAGGGGAATCAGTGCCAGGTTTGTGAATGTGATATCACTGGTGGTGTGTCCTTCGAGGGGAATCAGTGCCAGGTTTGTGAATGTGATATCACTGGTGGTGTGTCCTTCGAGGGGAATCAGTGCCAGGTTTGTGAATGTGATATCACTGGTGGTGTGTCCTTCGAGGGGAATCAGTGCCAGGTTTGTGAATGTGATATCACTGGTGGTGTGTCCTTCGAGGGGAATCAGTGCCAGGTTTGTGAATGTGATATCACTGGTGGTGTGTCCTTCGAGGGGAATCAGTGCCAGGTTTGTGAATGTGATATCACTGGTGGTGTGTCCTTCGAGGGGAATCAGTGCCAGGTTTGTGAATGTGATATCACTGGTGGTGTGTCCTTCGAGGGGAATCAGTGCCAGTAGCTCTTCTTTAAATTAATTCCCATCAAAATAACAGACAAATACACACAACTGTGCTACATCGGTGTTGTCAGTACTCTCATCAATAGCCAGGGAAAAAAGCTCAGCCTGACTGAGCCCCTCCAGAACAATCCTATGCACATCATCCGCCAGTGCATGGATCCGGCAGCCAGCTGTTGACACAGACAGGGGCACCTGTTTGACAGATTCAATTATGCTATCCATAGACTTGTTGGTAGCCAATTCCTCCAAAACTGTCACCATGCACTATTTAAATACTTCTGCGTCTGTGAAGAGCATGTTGTGTTTGGTTAGAACCCAGAACTTTTTTGGGGAGGCACTTGTGACCTTCTGTTTTTGGGTCTTGCTACAAAAGAGGATTCTGCTGCCGTGTGTGTAACTTTTGGGGCTTCTATCCCCAAGCCATTAGACTGCTGAACAATTCATAAAAGTCGCCACTGGACAATTCACATTGACCCCCCCACCCTTGTACACTGCTGCTACTCACTGACTCGGGGCACACTGACTTGGGGCACACTCGGTACAGGTGCCCCCTGAATATAGCCTCATTATTGTTATTCTTATTGTGTTACTGTTTATTATTACTTTTTATTTTAGTCTACTTAGTAAACATTATTTTCGTCTTGAACTGCACTGTTGGTAAAGGGCTTGTAAGTAAGCATTTCACAGTAAAGTCTACACTTGTATTTGTATTCGGCGCATGTGGCAAATAAAGTTTGATTTGATTATACCTGTTTTTCCCCAATAATCAATGCACAGAGAAATATATATAAATAATAATTGAATTGAGATATTGGTGATTTTATGAGTGTAATCAGATCAAAATGATTATGCTATTGTGACTGAATTTATTATGTATAATCAGATGTGCTAAAAATGTTGTTCAATTGGTTGTGCTAATATTATATGCTAATTATGCTAATTATGTTCTGGCCCGCTGACTATTAGCCCAGAAAAAGTCCAAACCTAGTTGACGAACCCTGCTTTAGAGTACATTGTGAACATTCTGTGTGCCAGCATTTCTGTTTACATCAAAACCATGGGTGAAAAATCACAGGGAATTCCTCCCCACTACAGCTGTATATCAATGGAGTCATCAGAGAGAGAGAATTAATCAGAGAGGACAGGCTCCAGAGAAGCTGATGATGGACACCAATCCTCTAATATCCAGGCCTTCATTTCCTTACTATTCAAGAGAGGCACTAGACAAGAAAATCAATAGCGGTTTTCCTCTTGTCTGAGGTTACAACGCTGCCATCACAAGACGGCTTTACACGCCAGACTCTTCTCATCCCCTCCTTAGGAGGTCTTACAGCTGGATTGAATGCATAGTAAAGTCATGTAAATGACTGGGCTGGCCAGACAATTGTAATTAGGGACCTGGACCATTATGAGTCAGAATGATCAATGGGCTGAGGCGATGCCTGCCTACTGTTGGTGAGGATATGGTGCAGGTGGGAAGGGGTGTTAGAAAGAAAGACAGAAAAAGAAAGGATGGAGAAGATAAATAATTACATAAGTATGGTACTGCAAGTGTAAAAAATGATTTGGCAAGTTGGATTGTATAAAATAATAGTGTAGAAAGCAAAAAACATTAAAAGCACATAGAAATTAAGAAATGACTGAAAGGCTGAAAGAAAAGTGGACAATTCCCTTCAAAAGTATCAAGAGATTACCACTTGCTCTCCTCTCTGGAAGGCAGCAGCCTTTGAGTGGAAAGGAAAACAGTTTATTGAGTTGAAGTTGGAATACCTGCCCTCATTCAGATACTCTCCATCTGCCCTTTTGCTTCATTAAGTGGAACCATAACTTTATATTTTCATTTATTATGGCCTCTCTCTGTGTTCCAGCTCATTGAGCGGTCGTCCTTCAGACAGGCTTTGAACAAACTGTGGCTTAATGGCTCCAATAAGCTCATCAGACACAACCTTTAGCTGGAGCGGAACCAAGGCAGAGGCACAGAGCACCACTATTAGCATGATAGCTACACGCTAGAGTAATGCAGCAACTGTGCTGCGATGGACTACCCCTAAATAAAACAGTTAAACCCCTAGTAATCATAAAATATGACTGATGGAGCTCTATTGACAAAACAATGACTCATTGGAAAACTATAGTGTTTCCAATAGCAAAGCAAAGCATACAAATTAAGGATATTTGTTCTTGGAAGTTTGCTGTCAGAAAACAGAAAGGGTGTTTCAGTGCTCCAACATGTACAGTATTTTTCTATACAGCTACAATAATACCGTTCTGCTTTGCTACCTTTGTTATTTGTCTGCCTTACCAAAGAATGTGAATGTCCCATTTCCTACTGTACACACATAGGCAGGATGTCTCAAATGAAACCATTTGCTGTAATAACAATCTATGAAATCATGTTTTCTTTTATTTGAACATGGTGGCGCTGCCTTCAAAATGCTTGAGTAAATGTATTTTTCACACTTCATTTCCTTCCATTTGGGTCATCTATCTATTCATTTCCTTCCATTAGGGTCATCTATCTATTCATTTCCTTCCATTAGCGTCATCTATCTATTAATTTCCTTCCATTAGGGTCATCTATCTATTCATTTCCTTCCATTAGGGTCATCTATCTATTCATTTCCTTCCATTAGCGTCATCTATCTATTCATTTCCTTCCATTAGGGTCATCTATCTATTCATTTCCTTCCATTAGGGTCATCTATCTATTCATTTCCTTCCATTAGGGTCATCTATCTATTCATTTCCTTCCATTAGGGTCATCTATCTATTCATTTCCTTCCATTAGGGTCATCTATCTATTCATTTCCTTCCATTAGGGTCATCTATCTATTCATTTCCTTCCATTAGGGTCATCTATCTATTCATTTCCTTCCATTAGCGTCATCTATCTATTCATTTCCTTCCATTAGGGTCATCTATCTATTCATTTCCTTCCATTATGGTCATCTATCTATTCATTTCCTTCCATTAGGGTCATCTATCTATTCATTTCCTTCCATTAGGGTCATCTATCTATTCATTTCCTTCCATTAGGGTCATCTATCTATTCATTTCCTTCCATTAGGGTCATCTATCTATTCATTTCCTTCCATTAGGGTCATCTATCTATTCATTTCCTTCCATTAGGGTCATCTATCTATTCATTTCCTTCCATTAGGGTCATCTATCTATTCATTTCCTTCCATTAGGGTCATCTATTTATTCATTTCCTTCCATTAGGGTCATCTATTTATTCATTTCCTTCCATTAGGGTCATCTATTTATTCATTTCCTTCCATTAGGGTCATCTATTCATTCATTTCCTTCCATTAGGGTCATCGATCTATTAATTTCCTTCTATTAGGGTCATCTATTTATTAATTTCCTTCCATTAGGGTCATCTATCTATTCATTTCCTTCCATTAGGGTCATCTATCTATTCATTTCCTTCCATTAGGGTCATCTATTTATTAATTTCCTTCCATTAGGGTCATCTATCTATTCATTTCCTTCTCGTTCAACACAATTCTCATTCTCAGTCAATTAAAAAGAAGCTTTAGGTGAGAAAGCTTAGCACTTTCAAATCTGTTGTGAACTATAGTGCAGCATACTTAGCGGATTTTTTTGTTGTAGTTATTGGTCAATAAAGACAACCCTCCTGGCATTGACAACTTAGATTGAAAACTATTGAGGATTGTAGCTGCCTCTATAGCCACTCCTATCTGTAATATCTTTCATCTGAGCCTAGAGGAAAATGTTTGTCCTCAGGCCTGGAGGGAAGCCAAATTCATTCCGCTACCCAAGAATGGTAAAGCAGCCTTTACTGGTTCTTTCAGCCAACCTATCAGCTTGCTGCCAGCTCTCAGCAAAGTGTTGGAAAAGATTGTGTGACTAAATACAATGCAATTTCTCTGTAAACAAATTAACAACCGACTTTCAGCATGCTTATAGAAAAGGGCACTCAGCATGTGCTGAACTGACACAAATGACTGATGATTGGTTGAAATACATTTATAATAAGAAGATTGTGGGAGCTGTACTGTTAGATTACAGTTCGGCCTTTCTTTATCATTGACCATAACTTGTTGTTCAAAAAACATACATTGTAGAATAATAGTGAAGACATCAAAACTACGAAATAATACATATGGAATTTGTAGTAACCAAAAAAGTGTACATGGACACAAAGCCTGTATTTGGTACAAATACATCTCCAAGATCTAGACCTCAGCTGAATCTGGTAATGAATGGTGTGACTGTTGAGCAAGTTTAGGAGACTAAATTACTTGGTGTTACCTTAGATTATAAACTGCCATGGTGAAAACATATAGATTCAATGTTTGTAAAAATGGGGAAAGGTCTGTCTGTGATAAAGAGATGCCTTTTTAGACACCACACTCCACAAATCAAGTCCTGAAGGCTCTAGTTTTATCTTATCCTCAATATTGTCCAGTCATATGGTCAAGTGCTGCAGAGAAGAACCTAGTTAAGCTGCAGCTGACCCAGAACAAAGCAGCAAGTTTTACATTTTTTATGAAACCTTTATTTTACTAGGCAAGTCAGTTAAGAACAAATTCTTATTTTACCCAGGCCAAACCCTCCCCTAACCGAGATGACGCTGAGCCAATTGTGCGTCTTCCTATGAGACTCCCGATCACAACCGGTTGTGATACAGCCCGGGATCAAACCAGTGTCTGTAGTGACACCTCTAGCACTGAGATGCAGTGCCTTAGACCGCTGCGCCGCTCAGAAGCCCTAAATCAGAGGAGTAATATCAACAATACTATGCATGCCCGTCTCTCTTGGTTAAGAGTTGAGGAAAGACTGACTGCATCACTTCTTGTTTTTATAAGAAACCTTAATGCGTTGGAAATTCCAAATTGTTTGCATAGTCAATTTACACACAGCACTGACACACACACTTACCCCACCAGACATTCCACCAGGGGTCTTTTCACAGTTCCCAGGTCCAGAACAAATTCAAGGAAACATACAGTATTAAACAAAGCCAAAATTAAATTGAACTCCCTTCCATCTCATATAGCGCAAACCTGGTTTAAAAAAACAAATAAAGCACAATGCCTCTTCCCCATGTGACCTAGTTTTTGTGTGTATGTACTGACATCATATAGAGACACACACACACACGTTAATGTTTTAAATGTACAGTGTGTCAATTGTATTGTATTTTGTCTGTAATGTATTTTTTGTAATGTGTCGGACCCCAGTAAGATTAGCTGTCACCATTAGCGTTGGCTAATGGGGATCCTAATAAAATCTAAATCTACTGTCACACTATGTGAATTCGTGGTATATCTTGCTCAGAGCAAAATTGGTGACTTAAAAACAAGCAGTATATTTGTGGTTTTGAATACCATTTAAATTCTAGTCAATTTAGAAAGTAAAACAAATTCCAATTTCAATTCCAAATCCACATTTTCAAAATGGAAAAATATTGGAAATAATTGGAATTTCACTGTACTTCTTGAATTGACTGGAATTTAAATGGAATTGACCCCAACCCCTCTTATTCTCTTTGAAGAAAGCATGTACGTTCTAATGCCACATAGTAGTACACACACACACACAGCAAGGGAAGGGAAGGGGAGAACAGAAGATGGAGAGACCTCTCTTTAGCTCCCGACTACTGTCTCCTCCCTCTCTCCCTCTCTCCCTCTCTCCCTCTCCTCCACTGGCTATGACCATGAAATCAGGACGGATGGAAGGCAACGGCAAGATCCAAGTCCTGCTACGAATAAATCTACTCCTCATCAACTCAACTGACCAAAGCTACCATGATCCTCATGGTGTTTGAAAACACTCCAAGATGAAAGTTAGTGTAGCTGTGGCTGACTGCAGGTTCCATTGGTTTTATATGTTTAGAGACTACTAGTTCAATGTTCCCGTTCCCAGGGGGGTGATGACAGGCGTCAATCTGGCTGTGTAATCAGCCCAAAGCCTAAGGAAGTGGAGGGCAACCAGGGGGGAGCCAACAGAGTGATGCGGAATAAAGTGCTGTCATTAGCTTCAATGGCTGCCTCTCCCTCCCGCCTCACTGAGGGAAGAGTTATCAGGATCAAATGTATGCTCTCTCATCCGCCAAAACGAGGGCAATATGAACGCTACAAGCACTCTCTCTCTGTACTCTTTAAATGTGTCGTAAGTGTGGCTTATGAACCAGATAAGGAGAGGGGAGAAAGGAGGTAGAGAGAGGGAGGGAAGGAGAGAGAGAGAGAGAGGGAGGGAGGGAATGAGAGAGAGAGAGAGAGAGAGAGAGAGAGAGAGAGAGAGAGAGAGACAGCTTGGGTTGGAAGCTAATCTCACCAAACATGAACTGTAAATTTGCCATAATCATATTCTTTGAAAGAAGTGACACTAAGGAGGTGACAATCATTAGTCTGTCATGCTCACTCTGGAATAGTTTATTTCCGTCCCACTGAACGTGAGCCACACTCTGTAGTATTCAAGGTAAATTGGAAAAGACTACCGACTACAGAGTCCAATCTCTCGCATTGTGTGTGTGTGTCTGTGTGTGTGCCCTAGCCTTTTCAGCAAAACATTTTAGTGGCCTCCCTCTTGACGGTGGAGAGAAACATTTTAGTTTTAAAGTTAATTTCCTGCAGGTAGCCTAGTGATTAAGAGCTTTGGGCCAGTAACCGAAAGGTCGCAGGTTTGAATCCCTGAGCTTACTACATGAAAAATCTGTTAATGTGCCCTTGAGCAAGGCACTTAAACTGAATTGTTCCTGTAATTCACTCTGGATAAGAGCTAAATGGCAATTCTACACATTTTGTCATGGGCGGAAAGAAAATTACATTTCATGCAATTGTACTAATTTCGCCAAAGCGCAGATTTTTTTTTTTCTTTCAGTTTTACAGCAAATTTCCTGCAATTCTACACATTTTGTAATGACTTATGCCATATTAATGTGATATCTGAGTGAGAAGGACTTACAAAATCAATGTGGGCCCCCTAGAGGTCAGGGACTGGGCACGTGCCCGGTTGGTATTAGACCATGATTACTACTAGTTTAAATAGCTGGCTAGACTAACTACCAATCTAAACATTGTTAGCTGACATGGCAAATTTATTGAATGTCAGTGAAAAAAAACTGCTGATGCGCAACCACATTTTGAGACCCTGGCTGAGTTCCTACAATTTCTTATAATAATTAGCGGCCGGGGGCCCTAAGCGACCGCTTGTGTTGCTTATGCCTGGAACCGGTCCTGTGCGTGTCAGAAAAAGAGTCAGGCTGGGCTAGGCCACACTGGCTGTGGGATAAATAGCCTTGGCTGGAGGGCAGCTCTGTGCAGCAGGCCCCCAGAAGGCCTACTGGAGCAGATCAGATATGCTGCATATGTCGCGCTCCCCACACAACTCTCATCAGCATTCTGACACCAGGCCCTGAATCACACCATTCAACTATCTTCCTTTACCACCCTACCTCACCATATCTCTCCCTTCCCTTCCCTCTCTGTCTCCTGGTCTGCTTATCTCCCTATCTCCCAGATGGATCAGATGTAGCCAGTGTAGAGCCAGCAGCCCAGTAGAGGCCTGTACTTCTACGGGCGGACGGACAGAGACATAGGAGAGGACAGGGACTGGCTCATTAAACTCACTGTGACCAGGCATGTCTAGCTGGGTTGTTCACTCATGCACAGCCAGACAAGGCCCATACCAGGCCATTCATGCCCAGTTCTCACACTGAGAGAGTGGTCCAACCCCTCCTGCCCGATCCGCCCATTCCAGCCAGCCTGCTACCTGCAGGACATGGAGGTGTGTGTTTGGCAACCAGTCTTCATGGGGATCCAGCAGAGTTGGCAGGCAGACAGCAACAGACTGACAGCATGAGGCCTCCCAGTTAGCAGTTAACATAGCCAGTCCACAACCAATATCTCACCTTGTCTACCCTCCTCATCACTCTGAAGTGAAGTGGTGCATCATGAATTTATATTTCACCACAGTGGGGACTAGATTTGGGGACAGAGGACATTTTGATGGAAAAATGTATTTTGAGACCATTTCCCCGGTCTTCTGGTCTGAAGTCACATCCAAGTCCACGGGCGGGGGGAGAGAGAGCAGAGTCGTGTCATCATGCTGAGGCATTTTAATAAGCTGGGTGCATGTAATGCTGAAATTGCTTTTACGTGATTTGGCAGGATGATGTCAGTGAGCAACGCCAGGCGAGGGCCTGTGAGTACACAAGTCTGAAAACATAAATTACGTAAACAAAAACACTAGGTGCCTATTGGGAGCCGGGGGGAACACAATATTAGAGCTGACACTGATGGATGAGGTTGCTAGCTGTACAGTTCTATATAGTAACCTTTACAGCTGAGCACCACCATTACCACCGGGAAGGAGAATTCCATAGGGATTACTCTGTGGTTAATGTACATAGTGTTTAGTGAGTGCTTATGTCAATTAGGGGATGACTAAAGCTTGATACCATGGTGCTCTAAATTATCCAAGGGGATCATATACTGCCAGAGAAGAAGTTGACCTCAATGAAAAGTAAAACAATGACTGACCACAATCCCCAAATAAATGGTATTGTAGCTAGCACACGACAAGAAAGGGTGTGTGTCTATGTGTAATGTTTGTGTGTGCATGGATGCATGTGTGTGCGTATATGTGCGCTCGTGTGTGTAAGTATGTGTGCGTGTGTGTTTGTGTACGTGCATGCATGTGTGCAGTATAGAATGACTCCCTTGGTTGGCGACAACGCTACAGTGAGCATCCAGAGATTGAGTCTTGGGCACAAATTGGGTCCTGACAGAGTCCAGTCTCGTTTAATGAAGAAATATGGAGGCTTCTGGGAAGAGAGAGTGGCTGGCAGCTTTATGGGAGATCAAAAGCCCGTCCCTCCCTCACTCTGTCTCCTGTCCACAGCCAATAGATTGCCTGCTGCTGCTACTCACTATAGCTCAAATAAATGGTTGCTCTGCCCGCTGCAAATTCATATCATTCCAATATTTACTTGTCAGGCAGGATCTTGTTATGAGTCTGGAATGGTTCCACTGTGTATCCAACTATATTTCCACTGTCATTGCAGAGTTTAGTAGTGGTTGTGGCCCTGACAGAAATGTAGTTCATTGCTAATTCAGTATTGTTTTAAAGGCAAGCATCCGATTTATCAGATAATAACCAGCAGAACTCTCCTCTCAAATAGCTTTGAGATTAAAAAATAATTGTTGCCTGTCAGAACAAACTGTCACATTCACCCAGAGATAGCAGATATCAATCTCTCAAAGTGAAAGCAGTGAGGAATTTTTGACAGAAGAGAACACTGAAATGAAACTACCACACATCCACTAGATAAATGAATGGTGTCTTCTGAAGATGGCAGTACATTTCATAATTCAGAGTGAGAGTGGCTTATTAAATGATGTTGGGATTGCTGTGTCTATAGCAGAACAGCTTTACATGCCCTTACAAACAGATGTCTTCAGAAAATGTGATAATCCCCCTAAATAAGATTTGAGTGCTTTACCCTCGGTCTCTCCATGCGGAGAGAGCTCTGCCCCTCAAACTCTCTATTTGCATGTCTACCCAGTACCCTGTAGTGTGGTATAACAAGTAAGACCTACAAAGAACTGTAAGCTGCATGATTATTTCATCAGGTTTCAAACTCAACACACACATATAGAGTGCATGTAGAACCCCGGTTCCCCATCGCAAAACCATCCTCTGATTTTGTTTCATTGGTGGAATGTGCAGTATTGATGTTGTAGTTCACCATTGATCTATAGTGCCTCTTAGAAATTCTGTGAACGTTGTTGACACTATCTTCGTGGTGTGTTTCTACTTGCTGCAAGCAGTAGAGAGCCGCCTGATGGTATAAGAGGTAGTTAATATGAACTTACAAAGTGCTGTGTACTACATTTACTGCAAGCTAGAGAAAATCACCAAACCAATTCATTTGAAGCACCTGTAAATGACAAGAACAGAGTCTGGATAATGAACAGACTCTCAGCAAGCAAGTGTTCTGTACCCTAAACAAGCATTGGCTGTGAAGATCTATTTAGACAATTACCCAGACTCCTACCGTTGCACTTAACCACCTGTTGGCATCACAGAGATAGAAAATAACATTGCAATATATTGCTGTATTGGCTTCTGTGTAATGAAAAGAGTCATGTTAGCTTATTAGGATTTTTCGCTATAGGGCTGCAACAAAATTGGATTTCAAGCCTGGCTAGCTCGGGAAGATCTACAGAAGCACAAGTGGAGCAAGAGGGAGAGGGTCAGAGGGAAAATAAAGTGAAGATTCAAGTGGTTCAGCATGGAAGGTATTGAAACAAGAGAAATAAGGTTTTAGTGGAATGCTATTAATTCCGCTGATATCGCTTACATACTGTAGTTAATGGCAACCATCACAAATAGGACGTTATATGCAGAGGCACAGATATAGAATCCAATAGAATGCCTGAGGCAAGCATCATCCGTGTGCTGTTGCAGACTATCACACCAAGGGTTTGCCACTCGTGTGGGCGGCATTAAACAAACACACAATTAATCCAATCCTGTTAATCAAATGTCCCTGCAGACAGCGATGTATATGGTAATAAAGCAAACAGAAAGCTTATTTAAACAGAATAAAAAGTTGAATGATTGTTGAATAATTGTAGATATTAATGTTTGGTTACGATTCCATCAAGGTAGGAAAACCAAGTTGATAACCTCAGATATCTGGAGAATAAGAACACTTCATCCTGCTTTTGAATGCATGCCAATCATTAATAGCAGCAATTCCCGATGCACAGTATAGTTACAGCTGTCATCGTGATTGAAAGGTAAAATGGGGATAGGCATTTGTATTTGTATTTAATATGGATCCCCATTAGCTGCTGCCAAATCATCCTGGGGTTCGGCAAAATTAAGGCAGTTATAGAATTTTAAAAACATTACAATACGTTCATCACAAAATTCACAACACACTAATTGTGTGCCCTCATGCCCCTACTCCACTACCACATATCTACAAAGCAAAATCCATATGTACGTGTGTGTATAGTGCGTATGTTATCATATGTGTGTATGCATGTGTCTGTGCCTATGTTTGTGTTTCTTCACAGTCCCCACTGTTCCATAAGGTGTCTTTTTACCTGCTTTAAAATCTGACTCTACTGCTTGCATCAGTTACCTGATGTGGAATAGAGTTCCATGTAGTCATGGCTCTATGTAAACTCAGCAAAAAAAGAAACGTCCTCTCACTGTCAACATTTATTTTCTGCAAACTGAACATGTGTAAATATTTGTATGAACATAACAAGATTCAACAACTGTGACATAAACTGAACAGGTTCCACAAACATGTGACGAACAGAAATTGAATAATGTGTCCCTGAACAAAGGGGGGGTCAAAATTAAAAGTAACAGTCAGTATCTGGTGTGGCCACCTGCTGCATTAAGCACTACAGTGCATCTCCTCCTCATGGACTGCACCAGATTTGCCAGTTCTTGCTGTGAGATGTTACCCTACTCTTCCACCAAGGCACCTGCAAGTTCCCGGACATTTCTGGGGGAATGGCCCTAGCCCTCACCCTCCGATCCAACAGGTCCCAGATGTAGGGTTTGAGATTGAGATCCAGTCTCTTCGCTGGCCATGGCAGAACACTGACATTCCTGTCTTGCAGGAAATCACGCACAGAATGAGCAGTATGGCTGGTGGCATTTTCATGCCATAATGAGCCTGCAGGAAGGGTACCATATGAGGGAGGAGATTGCCTGCAATGACAACAAGCGCAGTCCGATGATGCTGTGACACACCGCCCCAGACCATGACGGACCCTCCACCTCCAAATCGATCCCTTTTTGCCAGTCCTGTCTGGTCCAGTGACGGTAGGTTTGTGCCCATAGGCGACGTTGTTGCCGGTGATGTCTGGTGAGGACCTGCGGATGTCTGGTGAGGACCTTACAACAGGCCTACAAGCCCTCAGTCCAGCCTCTCTCAGCTGATTGCGGACAGTCTGAGCACTGATGGAGGGATTCTGCGTTCCTGGTGTAACTCGGGCAGTTGTTGTTGCCATCCTGTACCTGTCCCACAGGTGTGATGTTCGGATGTACCGATCCTGTGCA
Source organism: Oncorhynchus kisutch (assembly GCF_002021735.2). Lineage (NCBI taxonomy): Eukaryota > Metazoa > Chordata > Actinopteri > Salmoniformes > Salmonidae > Oncorhynchus > Oncorhynchus kisutch. Next base: position 25,523,395 of record NC_034179.2, read on the forward strand.
GGTGTTGTTTTATGTGGTCTGCCACTGCGAGGACGATGCTGTCCGTTCTGTCTCCCTGTAGCACTGTCATAGGCATCTCATCTTGCAGCATGCCTAAGGCACGTTTACGCAGATGAGCAGGGACTCTGGGCATCTTTCTTTTGGTGTTTTTCAGAGTCACTAGAAATGCCTCTTTAGTGCCCTAAGTTTTCATAACTGTGACCATAATTTCGTACCGTCTGTAAGCTGTTAATGTCTTAACGGCCGTTCCACAGGTGCATGTTCATTTATTGTTTATGGTTCATTGAACAAGCATGGTCAGTGTTTAAACCCTTTACAATGAAGATCTGAGAAGTTATTTGGATTTTTATCATCTTTGAAAGACAGGGTCCTGAAAAAGAGATGTTTCTGTTTTTAGTGAGTTTAGTACTTTGCGCCTCCCATAGTCTGTTCTGGACTTGGGGACTGTGAAGAGACCTCTGGTGGCATGTCTTGTGGGGTATGCATGGGTCTCTAAGCTATGTGCTAGTACTTTATACAGACAGCTCGGTACCTTCAGTAATGAGGAAGTCAATATCTCTTCCACTTTGAGCCATGAGAGATTGAAATGCATGTCATTAATGCTACCTCTCTGTGTTCTTTTAAGGGCCAGCTGTGCTGTAATTTTCCTAAGTCCCTCATTGTGGCACCTGACCACGCGACTGAACGGTAGTTCTGGTGCGACAAAACCACGGCCTGTAGGACCTGCCTTGTTTATAGTGTTGTTAAGAAGGCTGAGTAGCGCTTTATTATGGACAGACTTCTCCCTATCTTACCTACTGTTGTATCAATATGTTTTGACCATGACAGTTTACAATCGAGGATTACTCCAAGTAGTTAAGTCACCTCAACATGCTCAATTTCCACATTGTTCATTACGAGATAGTTGAGGTTTAGGGTTTAGTGAATAATTTGTCCCAAATGCAAGCAAGTCATTGACTTCATGGGCCTTATTTCTCAGGCTGCATATGTTAATCTATTTTTTGTACTTTTCTGGGTTGCTTGATTGTTTTTAATGCTTTACTGGAAGGCTTATCAGACAGACTTTTCTAGTGCAGGGTGAGCTGCACAAAGTGATCTTCCTAGTAGGGCACACCGCCTCAGTGCTAACAGTGTAACTCTGGTTCATAGGCTCATGATTACTGCATCCACTAGCTGTAGGATTAACACAGGTATTCAGGGCAATTAGGGAAACATAAATTAAGTTCCTTAAATTGTGTCTGCCAACACCCTTAGGATAATGTATAAATGTACATGTATATGCAGCATTATGACGACTCATTGTCACAAGGGATTAGCTGAGCTAGTCTTGGGTCATTGAAAATGAATTGTTTCAACACAGCCTTGAAATGAGTCCAAGAACCAAGATGGTTTGGATGGACTCCGTCATTCCAGTAGAGTATCTTCTGTTTCCAGGTGTCAAAGTTATCTATAACAGTGTAACAGAAACTCTGGGTTCGAGCCTAGGCTCTGTCGCAGCCGGCCGTGACCGGGAGGTCCATGGGGCGATGCACAATTGGCCTAGTGTCGTCCGGGTTAGGGATGGTTCGGCCAGTAGGGATATCCTTGTCTCATCGCGCACTAGCGACTCCTGTGGTGGGCCGGGCGCAGTGCACGCTGACCAGGTCGCTAGGCGTACGGTGTTTCCTCCGACACATTGGTGCGGCTGGCTTCCGGGTTGGATGTGCGCTGTGTTAAGAAGCAGTGCGGCTTGGTTGAGTTGTGTTTCGGAGGATGCATGGCTCTCAACCTTTGTCTCTCCCGAGCCCATACGGGAGTTGTAGCGATGAGATAAGACAGTAACAACTAACAATTGGATACCACGAAAAAGGGGGTAAAATCATTTTTAAATGTGGCCCGTGGCCCAACAATGGTACTGGACCTGAAATGATTGGCCGCTTTCTGGAGTCTTTAAATGCTAAAATCAGTTCTGGACTAAGAAAGTGTCAGCTCCCGGCATCTGTCATAGAACAGTCGGAAGCAGCCTTGTGATGTCCTGTACTCATCCCATAGAGCTGCCTATGATGACAGCTGGCGATGTTAAATGGGCCGGTCTCTCAGGCAGCCTGACGTTCTGATGAGGATGGGAGCTCCGGGGATCTGAACCCGAGGTAGAAGCCACCGGAGAGGGAGACAGAACAGAGGACAAAGATGCAGGTTCTCCGGATCCGATCTTGAATGGGAAGCCCGAAGGAAGAAGGCGCTGGAACCTCTGGACTTCAACGGCGAGTGACGCATCTCCATGGCTGGTTGGTTGGGTCGAGAACAGTTCCGTTCTCCAGCGAAGGGGGAGGAACCCTGCTAAGCACCGGCTAGTCGGCTGTGGAGAGCCGACACGACGACCAGAGTGGCGTCCGGCTACTGGGGTGAAAAATAAAAAGAAGGCGGCGTGGATTCCCCAGTAGTTTGTGTAGGTTTGCTACTTGCTTGCTAAGAGTAGCCAATTCACCCCTGTAGTCCTCTGTAAGACAGCAGTTGCTACATTGAAAGTTAGCGCGGCCCATATTGTCCCGGAACAAAGCAAAGCTCCTGCAGCGCTGGAAACGTTCAATAGCAACCTCCATTTGCGACAGAAGAGCCAGCTAGGAATCTGGAGGGATCCTGGGACAGTCAGCAGCGCTCACAGCAACTAAGCCCAACAGAGTCACAGGATCCAAAATAAAATTATATAAAAACATTGGCAGCTTTACAAAAACAATAAACCGAGGTCTCTCGTTCAGCTTTCGGCGTTCAACAACAAACATAGACACTATTCTCATGGAAAGAGGTCCTCAATCATGGCAGGCTGCCCACTGATTTCACTGAGCTGTCTTCCTGAGGCTGTTGAACTTCCTGTTGTCTGAGCCTCCTGCCTAGGTTGACTATATACAGATTAAGACAATGTATTATTTCCATGCTGCAGTGTTTGAAAATAAACAAATTCATTGGGCCAGTGCTGTTGATAACTACTAGCACTGTTGCTAAGTTGTAATGCTGGCCCCATGTTTGCAAAGAGATATGGCATATTAGAATCCCGTTGTTTTAACCTTTGTGATCTTAAAATATAGTCTCCTGCTACCCGAGGCTTAGTCTGTCTCTAGGCAGGGTATAGAACTGCCCTGGGGAGACAGACAGACACAACCAGACACAACAGAAAATCCATAGGTGACACATATCCACAGCAAGATGAAAACGGCCAAGGGGATTGACTACTGCATTCCTAGACTGAAATGTTCTCAGAATGCCAAACAATAATGTAAGTACAACTTAGTATGCAGCCATTTTTAAGTGCAAGAAAACTGCTTTATAACTTCGCAAAACTATCCATTTCACTCTGGCCTAGATTGAAATCTGTCTTAAAATTGCGTGCAGAACCTCAGTGGGACTTATGGATTTTCCAAACAAATACAATTTCAAGGCCAATCTATCCTTGTTGTAAAGCACTGAGGCAATCCTACCATTGACATTTTGTGTGGGTCTTTTTCAGCAAATTTGCTGGAAGTAATCTGAAAGGAAAGACACAATGATTGATTGAATACAATGTCAGCGATAAATGGGTCTTTATCTCTGTAGAATCAGAGACATTTTCAACCCCTCTGCGTTTAGAGAGCATAGAGCTTTTACACTGTACTAAACAGATTCCACACACACAGTGGAGGCTCATCAGAGGAGGAAGGAGAGGACCATCCTCCTCAGTGAAATTGATAAAAATAAAAATGGTAAAACATTTACAAGGTTATTTTTTAGATAAAACTACACTACATATGTCACCAACTAATTGATTAAAACACACTATTGTGCAAAAAAGGTATACATTAGCCTCAAAAGCACTCTGTAGGGTAGTACTGCTTACTTACTGTAAAATGTAACGTTACTTCATGATTGTTACTTTAGCTAATATGGTGACAACGATGGCTGTGTGTAGTGGTTATGATAGGGTTTGGCTTGGAAAGGTTTTTTCGCCAGGTCACATACAGCTGATGTGTTGTGCATTGAAGTCCACAAGTGAAGGGAAGAGCTGAGAGGAGGAGAGCACAGCTGCTATGAAAGTGTACTGGGTTTACGTGTGATCAGGGGTGCATTTATTGCGCTGATTCTGTTGTAAAAACCTTTCTTAAACGGAAGCAAAAGGAACAAAATGGGGATAAACATACCTGAATTTGTCCAATACAAACTTTCATTTGCAACTGTTAGACAAATGACTACACCCTATAACAGATAGATGCAGGCAAGAGTGTACAAGGTTGTATTGAATGTCACTATCTGTCCATGTGTCACTCTCTGTCACCTCAAATTTGTCTCTCAACCTTTGTGCCCCTACATTTTAACCTCCATTTATATGCTAGGTTGTAGCAACCTCATGATGGGTAAAGGGAAAATGTGAGTATGATGTAGTAGCCTAAACTGTTACATAGAACTGGGTGAATGGAATATGAATAAGAGTCATCCAATATGCTGTAATAAACAGCAAAAAAAGAAACGTCCTCTTACATGTGTAAATATTTGAATGAACATAACAAGATTCAACAACAGACATAAACTGAACAGGTTCCACAGACATGTGACTAACAGCCACCAGCTGCATTAAGTACTGCAGTGCATCTCCTCCTCATGGACTGCACCAGATTTGCCAGTTCTTGCTGTGAGATGTCACCCTACTATTCCACCAAGGCACCTGTAAGTTCCCGGACATTTCTGGGGGGAGTGGCCCTAGCTCTCACCCTCCGATCCAACAGGTCCCAGACGTGCTCAATGGAATTGAGATCCGGGCTCTTCGCTGGCCATGGCAGAACACTAACATTCCTGTCTTGCAAGAATTCATGCACAGAACGAACCGTATGGCTGGTGGCCTTGTCATGCTGGAGGGTCATGTCAGGATGACCCTAGCAGGAAGGGTACCACATGAGGGAGGAGGATGTCTTCCCTGTAACACACAGCGTTGAGATTGCCTGCAGTGACAACAAACTCAGTCCGATGATGCTATGACACACCGCCTCAGACCATGACGGACCCTCCACCTCCAAACTGATCCTGCTCCAGAGTACAGGCCTCAGTGTAACGCTCATCCCTTCTAATATAAACGCGAATCCGACCATCACCCCTGGTGAGACAAACTGCGACTCATCGGTGATTCGTTTTTGCCAATCCTGTCTGGTCCAGCGAGGGCGGGTTTGTGCCCATAGGCGAAGTTGTTAACAGTGATGTCTGGTGAGGACCTGCCTTACAACAGGCCTACAAGCCCTCAGTCCAGCCTCTCTCAGCTGATTGCGGACAATCTGAGCACAGATGAAGGGATTGTGCATTCCTGGTGTAACTCGGGCAGTTGTTGTTGCCATCCTGTACCTGTCCCACAGGTGTGATGTTCGGATGTACCGATCCTGTGCAGGTGTTGTTACACGTGGTCTGCCACTGCGAGGACGATCAGCTGTCCGTCCTGTCTCCCTGTAGCGCTGTCATAGGCGACTCATAGTACGGACATTGCAATTTATTGCCCTGGCCACATCTGCAGTCCTCATGCCTCCTTGCAGCATGCCTAAGGCACATTCACGCAGATGAGCAGGGAACCTGGGCATCTTTCTTTTGGTGTTTTCAGAGTCAGTAGAAAGGCCTATTTAGTGTCCTAAGTTTTCATAACTGTGACCTTAAATTCCTACCGTCTGTAAGCTGTCAGTGTCTTAACGACCGTTCCACAGGTGCATGTTCATTAATTGTTTATGGTACATTGAACAAGCACCCCCCCCCCACCCCCACACACACACACACACAAATTACATTTAATACCTGCCAAAGTTTAGGCGGCATTCATCCAAGTTTGACCACTAGAGCACCTGGGGTCTGAACCTGCATTGGTTATGTTGTAATCAATATGTACGAAGGCCTCTGGTGGCCATAATGTAGAGGTGACTAGAAGGACAAATCCCTGTGGACCAGCCCACCCCAGACTGACTAAGACAGGAAAATACCCACAAACGTTTTACACACACAGAAAATAATGAAAATCAACAAAGCGAGGCAGCAGGCGAGCGCCAGGCAGGGAAGCGAGGAGGCTGGCTGGTTGTATCCAGTGGTTTGGTCTCAGCACACAGCCGGGATCAGAGATCACTTCCTGAAAATAATAAAGATGATCTGCAGCCCTTTTTCCTGCTTCACAATAGAAATGCCATGACATCCAGAGGAACGTTATTGCAAGGTCAGGTACTACACATAAAACACACAGAACTCTGTGAAAAGGGTAAGCCGCTCTCTTTTTACTTACCAACTCTCAGAACTCCACCGTTCTGTTCGCGTTCTGTTCACTCCTGCCAAACTGGACTGAGACTATGGGGAGTTCTTCAAGCCCCTTTAAACTCAGCAGGTATACTCATGAAAGACCAGCTCCATCTGACCCACCCTCACCCCATATCATTACGTAATAAACATACAGAGGAAATTACATTCAACACCTGAACCTGTTTGTTTGTGTTTGTCATCCTAACTGAGACCACACAGACACGCTCCAGTCACAACAGCCCGTCTCCCTGTGATGTCTCCCCGCTGGGATCTGACATCACCGCAGAATAAACAAACAATGTTACACAATCAGTTACAGCACTCTGATTAGCTTTGATGTATAATTACTGTGCTTCGGATGCTATACCACGCCACAGCATTCAGGAGAGGAGTTCACACTAAATTTCCCCCCAACAGCCAGTCATTTTATAATGAGACTCTCCAGGTGCAGTTTTTTTCAATACACCTGCATTCCTCCATATGTATGCATACGTATGCTGTTCTACTTTACATTGTGTGGCCCAGCAAAGACCTATTGTACCTTAGGCAATCATAATGAACACCTTGTCAATGAACAGTGTAAGTAAGAGCATAGTACTGCACCTTGTGCTTTGTATATGTGTTGAGCTAGGACATGTACTGTTTGACATTCCAATACCAACCAAGAATCTCACTACATCTCACATGTGCCCACACAGTCAAAAAGTAAGTATTATGTGCCATTCAAAGTCCCACTAAACACACTGATATGATTGCCCTAATGTGCTCTGCTGTCAGCACTAATCGTCTGTGCTTACAGAGGTGAATTCAGCTGATCAAACTAGATGGGGCTTTCTTTAGAGATCACATGTTAGATAACAAACAAAAAAAACAGTGTACGTAATGCAGAGATCTCTCTGAGAGCCACAAACATAGAAAACACTTTCCTCAGCTACACCCTCTAGCCGGTTTCACAAACAAAGAACTAAAAAAATTCTCTGCCTTCTGTTTTCCAAAGTGATTTGGACTGACAACGGCACCATCAAAGGCAGGAGCCAGCTGCATAATTCATATTATTTTTTTAAAGGACAAAAGGCTGGGAGGAAGTGACAACTTGTCAAAGGGATATAAAGCTCTGTAATGAACGAGAGAGAAGAGAAAGGAAAATGACAGACAGTATGCAAACAAAGGTTGGTAAACATTGCTCCCTCCGCACTGCAGGAGGTGCTGTTTTATCTCTTTACCTTCTGATTTTTACCTCTATTTCTCTGAGGCATTTGATTCAAATGTTACCTCAAGACTTCATGTGAATGGCCCTTGTAGGCCTTGTAGGTCTAAGTCCTTAGATGGCAATATCTACTAAATTAAAACCTAGAATTGTTTTAAAATGGCCATTAAACGGACCATTTAGGACACTTGTAGATATAAAAAATATATAGACGTTTTATTTGTCTTTGATGAAACATTGAATTTGGCCTTACTGCTATTAGCCTATAGAAACGCATTGAATAACAAATTCCTACATGGCAACCCAGATTTGTTTTTTAATTGCAAAAGTATGTTTTATAAATTACAGTATGTTTCCTATATCTGAGAGCTATAAGAAAGCTCAGGGGGAATAAAATCACTGGGTGACCTTACGAGTCCTGAGAAACTTTAAAACAGATGGCACATCTGAGTTTGTGAGAGTCTGTTTTTTATAGTGGGGTTATAATAGTTTCTAACTCAAACAGGTCGGAATTAACAGACATTTTCGTGAGAAGACCTGTGACAAGTTGGCACGCCGAGGGGTTGACTTCAGACGAGTCCTGTGAAGCTTGTGGGCATCAGAGCAAAACGGACGACAAGTTTGTGACTGGGAGAGTCTGAGCTTTTCATAGTGGGGTCATAGTTGCTTATAGCCTCAAACCGGTTGGACTTTACAAATGTTAACGTGAGAAGACCCGTTTCCGGGATGCCTCCTGGACTCACAAATACCATTATAACTCTGCCGACCTTCCACTGTAGAGCCAAATGGCCGACACCAGTGGATTGAGATGCAGCCTATGGAAAAGAACGGAAGACTCTCGCTTTTTAATTTAGATTTAGACTCCTGGGCGTTGTCCATTGGAGGAGATAGCACTTTGAATGGCAGGGTTGACAGCTCAAGGTGAGGCAGTGATTTGAAAGTTCAAGAGGAGTCATTTGCAAGGGCTCTGAAGAGATGCTATTTCAGAATTACAAAAATTCCTGTTAAAGCTAAAGCCCACTGCCACGGTGACTCAGTTTAGCCTCCATCACTATAGACTCTGTCCAAGTGTGACCAAACACCTCAACCACAGTCAGTGGAGGAGGAGGGGTGATGAAGGGGCGACAGGACAGGAGTGAGGGGATTTGGAGCATGACCAAGGGAGAGACCAGGGGGAAAAGGTCTGCTATGCACAAAAACATTTTTTATGGCATTTTGGCTTATCGCAGATGTCATGTGACATTAGAATCGGGTTACATTACCCGGCTACACAGTCTACGGCTATGGCTGACGTTGCCGGTGGGGGTGAGACATACGAGGGCGCTGCACTTCCTCTCCTCATTAAATTACAGACTTAAATGAAATGTAAGAATCCTTTTACATGGTTTTGCCCTGAGAATTGAGATTGAGTACTTTCTTCTGACTTTCTCCCAATAAAGAGGAACCCAATAAACACAACATACACAAAGAGGAAAAATCTAAATCAGCTCACCTGTGTAGTTGTATCATTCAGTGGTAAATGGAGGGAGACGAACAGCAGCAGCATATGAAAGAGAGAGAAAGAGAGAGGGAGTGGGGAGATATTTCTCATTAGAACATTTTCCCATCTCAGACATATATTACAAATTAGACTGCATACATGTCTACTGTAGATTAAATAGCACTTCTTTATTCATCAGTAAATGCCATTTGCAGGTGTAAAATTTCCATACACAGTGCCTTCGGAAAGTATGCAGACCCCTTGACTTTTCCACATTTTGTTAGGTTACAGCCTTATTCTAAAATTGATTAAATTGTTTTCCCCATCATCAATCTACAGACAATGCCCCATAATGACAAAGCAAAAACAGGTTTCAGAAATGTTTGCTGATTTATAAAAAATAAAAATAAAAACGGAAATATAACATTCAGATAAGAATTCAAACGCTTTACTCAGAACTTTGTTGTAGCACATTTGGCAGCACATGCAGCCTTGAGACTTCTTGGGTATGGCACTACAAACTTGGCACACCTGCATGTGGGGAGTTTATCCCATTTTTCTCTGCAAATTCTCTCAAGCTCTGTCAGGTTGGATGGGGAAAGTCGCTGCACAGCTATTTTCAGGACTCCAGAGATATTCGATCGGGATCAAGTCTGGGCTCTGGCTGAATCACCTAAGGACATTCAGAGACTTGTCTCGAAGCCACCCCTGCGTTGTCTTGGCTGTGTGATTAGGGTCGTTGTCCTGTTGGAAGATGAACCTTCGCCCCAGTCTAAGGTCCTGAGCACTCTTGAGCAGGTTTTTATCAAGGATCTTGACTACTCTCCCAGTCCCTGCCACTGAAAAACACTCTGACAGCATGATGATGCCACCATCATGCTTCACCATAGGGATGGTGCTAGGATTCCTCCAGATATGACATTTGGCATTCAGGCCAATTTACTGAGGAGTGGCTTCCGTCTGGCCACTCAACCATCTCTACAGCACCTGACCAATAAGGCCTTTATGTTAGTCTTTCTGGAAGATTCTCCCATCTCCACAGAGGAACTCTAGAGCTCTGTCAGAGTGACCATCAGGTTCTTATTCACCTCCCTGACCAAGGCCCTTCTCCAATTGCTCAGTTCGGCCAGGCAGCCAGCTCAAGGAAGAGTCTTGGTGGTTCCAAACTTCTTCCTTTTAAGAGTGATGGAGGCCACTGTGTTCTTGGGGACATTCAATGCTGCATAGGTTTTTTGGTACCCTTCCACAGATGTGTGGCACGACATAATCCTGTCTCAGAGTTCTACAGACAATTCCTTCAACCTCATGGCTTGGTTTTTGCTCTGACATGCACTGTGAACTGTGGGACCTTTATATAGACAGACGTGTGCCATTCAAAATCATGTCCAATCAATTGAATATACCACAGGTCCAATCACGTTGTAGAAACATCTCAAGGATGATCAATGGAAACACCATTCACCTGAGCTCAATTTCAAGTCTCATAGCAAGGGGTCTAAATACTTATGTAAATATGTCAAACATTTTTTTTATATACATTTGCTTTGTCATAATTGGGCATGGTGTGTGCAGATTTGTGAGGATTTTTTATATTTAATACATTTTAGAATAAAGCGGTAATAGTAAAATGCAGAAAAAGTGAGGGGATCAGAATACTGTACATTGCTATCTCCCATGTGTATACAGTTGAAGTCGGAAGTTTACATACACTTAGGTTGAAGTCATTAAAAATCCTTTTTCAACCACTCCACAAATTTGTTAAAAATGTTCAACCACTCCACAATTTTGTTAACAAACAAAAATGTTGGCAAGTCGGTTAGGAGATCTACTTGTGCATGACACATGTCATTTTTCCAACAATTGTTTACAGACAGATTATTTCACTTATAATTCACTGTATCACAATTCCAGTGGGTCAGATATTTACATACACTAAGTTGACTGTGCCTTTAAACAGCTTGGAAAATTCTGTCATGGCTTTAGAAGCTTCTGATAGGCTAAGTGACATTATTTGAGTCAATTGGAGGTGTACCTGTGGATATATTTCAAGGCCTACCTTCAAACTCAGTGGCTCTTTGCTTGACATCATGGGGAAATCAAAAGAAATCAGCCAAGACCCCAGAAAAAAATTGTGGACCTCCACAAGTCTGGTTCATCTTTGGGAGCAATTTCCAAATGCCTGAAGGTACCACATTTATCTGTACAAACAATAGCATGCAAGTATAAACACCATGGGACCACGCAACCATCATATCCTGAAAAGCCGCTCAGCAAGGAAGAAGCCACTGCTCCAAAACCACCATACTTCCAAAGTTGTGGCAAAATGGCTTAAGGACAACAAAGTCAAGGTATTGGCATGACCGTCACAAAGCCCTGACCTCAACCCTATGGAAAATTAGAAAAAGAAAAAGAAAAAGAATGTGCGAGCAAGGAGGCCTACAAACCTGACTCAGTTACACGAGCTCTGTCTGGAGGAATGGGCCAAAATCCATCCAATTTATTGTGGGAAGCTTGTGGAAGGCTACCCGAAGCGTTTGACCCAAGTTAAACAATTTAAAGGCAATGCTACCAAGTACTAATTGAGTGTATGTAAACTTCGGACCCACTGGGAATGTGATGAAAGAAATAAAAGCTGAAATAAATAATTCTCTCTATTATTCTGATATTTAACATTCTTAAAATAAAGTGGTGATCCTAACTGACCTAAGACAGGGAATTTTTACTAAATTAAATGATTAAATGATTAAACGATTAAAGGATTAAATGTCAGGAATTGTGAAAAACTGAGTTTAAATGTGTTTGGCTAAGGTGTATGTAAACTTCAGACTTCAGCTGTTTTAGCTGATAGCCTCAGTAGGTTACACCATTGGGAAAAGATGATAGAGGGAGGAGAAAAACTGCGTGAAATAGAGTGGCGCAGTGGTCGAAGGCACTGCATCTCAGTGCAAGAGGTGTCACTACAGTCCCTGGTTCGAATCTAGGCTGTATTACATACCGCCGTGAGTAGGAGTCCCATAGGGCGGTGCACAATTGGCCCAAAGTCATCCAGGTTTGTCTGGGATAGCCTGTCATTGTAAAAAAAAAGAAAAAATCTTAACTGGCTTGCCTAGTTTAAATAAAGGTCAAAAATAAAAGAAGAAAATAATAATAAAACACAAAGAACACAAAATGGTGAGCAACAGATTGACAGGCGACAGAGGTGAGAGCCAGAAGGAAAACGCAGAGGCATGTGTTGTTAAATGTCAGGCTTGTTCTTCACAATCCCCTGGATACTATGATTTGTTTAATATGTAAATCTAGAGGCCTCCTGAGTGATGCTGTGGTCTAAGGCACTGCATCACAGTGCTAGCTGTGCCACTAGAGATTCTAGGTTCGAGTCCAGGCTCTGTCGCAGCTGGCTGAGACTGGGAGACTCATGGGGCAGTGCACAATTGGTCCAGCGTCATTTGGGTTAGGGGAGGGTTTGGCCTGAAGGGATGTCCTTGTCCCATTGCGCACTAGTGACTCCTGTGGCGGGCTGGGCGTTGACACGGTAGCCAGGTGTACGGTGTTTCCTCCGACACATTGGTGCGGTTGGCTTCTGGGTTAAGTGGGCATTGTGTCAAGAAGCTTCCTTGGCTTGGCTTGGTTGGGTTGTGTTTCATAGGACGCACGGCTCTCGACCTTTGCCTCTCCCGAGTCTGTGCCAGAGTTGCAGTGATGAGAAAAGACTGTAACTACCAATTTGATAACATAAAATTGGGGAGAAAAGGAGGTAAAACAAAAAAAACTATAATAACATGTAAATATATTTTAACTCAATATCATGTGTGTGTATAGCATTGAGATATATACACAGGTGTATAGTCTCTCTCTAACCTCATGACAGGTGTTATGATGTTAGCCTGAGCGAGGGTTAAAGGTCCAAACTGGCCTGTTCTGTCTGTTTAAAAGGAAGCCGATGAGGAGTCACTACCCCGGGGCGGTCACTGCATCTCCCAGGCAGACAGACAGACAGAACCAGAGAGCACCACTCTACATCCTCTGTTCTGTTAGATTCTGTTACCTGTCTGCCTCCCACTATAGGGAAGTAAGTAAGCACAACATGTCCTCTGTGTGTGAGTTCTGCCTGGGAGCAGAGCCTGCTACAAGGTCACTCATCCGCTGGAGGGGGGACGGTCACATAACCCCTCTCTCTGCAGTCTGCTAGTGAGGTTATGTTTATTCTGATCTTAACAACACCTGAGAGATCTGTTGTTTTTCATCAGGCAGCGGCCTGTCAGACCAATCGTCTCATATCTACCTCCAGCAGAACAATTACACCCAAATGGGAGCAGAGATTTAGAGGTGACTTGGATATGCGCAGAAAGCATCACAATCTGCCACACACAATCTAGTGCTCTGTATCTTAGGAATGGAACACATTCTCAGTCACCCCAAAAATATTCTATCAAACAAACAACATAATCAATTGTGAAGAAATCAAAACTTTGGCAATTGCATTGTACGTTTTCCAGGCGGAATAACCTTTTGTCAATTGCTAAGGCAAAGAGGGAATGTTATAGAATATGAGCACAATCATGATCATGAACTGGATGTCGACATCCATGAGGAGGATAGGATGCTTGCTGTCCTCCCATATCCAAAACATTTGTCTGTGGATAAGGGAGGTGTTGCACAAGGCTGTGTGTGAAGATAATCAGCTAGTTCTGAGAGTTCCTCATTCATCTCCTGAACAGAAACTTAGTGGGAGACCGAATGCAGTGAAACACTGGCTTTGTATAGGAATCACTGCTGAGGATCCTCTACTCAACATACTGTATTACGATCCAGTACTCAAATGTAATTGGCAGCAGGGTGTGGGTTTTTAATTTGACCCCATAGAAAAAGAATTAGCATAGAGTATTAACTGTATAATCATAATTGGATATGTGGACTTATATGAGATGTAGCTATAGCTGACAAAAAAAATGTATTGTCTCAGCTTTGATAAGCCTGGTGTGTTTTTAATGGTTATTTCTGATGCTGCAGAGCACATCACTCTGATGTCCTGTTCTACATGCAGTGCCATGGGCCACAGAAATAGCCCTGACCTTTCGATTGGTCTGTAAAAGTGTCTTCTTATCAGCGGAGAATTGATGTCTTGTTGTATACAGTACAGTGCATGAGCTACCTTTACAGATAAAACAATCCATCTGGTTGGAGAGAGAGAGTTTAGGGAGTGCTCATGTTTTTAGTAAGGAGATAAAAGATTAAGTGATGACCCTGAGACATTAAGGAGATTGGCAGACACGTTTTATTGCTCAGAAAAGGTCAATGTGTCCATAAAAGCAACTCTGCGTTTGGATCATAACTTGTCCAACCACTCAGCAATGACACACAACATCCTGTCCTATACTTTCACAGTACCTCTTCTCATCAGCTGATCTCCTGATATGGAGAAATCTAAGACATTTAAGGGATTACTGTAAATAAAAATTGTGGAGTTCAGTAAGACAAAATAGCGATAAAGCAAGCTGGAAGGCTGCTGTGGACAAGCTGGACAAAGATTTTCTCTAGAGAAGAGCTCCCCAACTGGCAGCGTGTGGGCCTGATTTTATTTGGCCTCCCAAATATTTTTGCAAAATTAAATAAATGTTTTAGTTGGACATAAGACTGTACAAAACACCAGAAAATCTGTTCCAAAGTATTCCCACACATAATAGAGAGATATACACCGTATATAGGCTCGCTACTGTTATTTTATTGTTGCTCCTTAATTATTAGTTACTTTTTCTATTTTTGTTATTTGTATATTTTATTTATATTTTCTTCCGTTTATTTAACAAAAAACTTCAACACTTTTTTCTTAATACTGCATTGTTGGTTAAGGGCTTGTAAGTAAGCATTTCACTGTAAGGTCTATACCTATTGTATTCGGCGCATGTGACAAATACAATTTGATTTGTTTTGTATACAAAACATTCGGGAACACCTTCCTAATATTGCACCCCCTTTTCCCTCAAAACAGCCTCAATTCGTTGAGGCATGGACTTTACAAGATGTCGAATGGATTCCACAGGGATGCTGGCCCATGTTGACTCCAATGCTTCCCACAGATCTGTCAAATTGGATTGATATCCTTTGGGTGGTGGACCATTCGTAATACACACGGAAAACTGTTGAGTGTGAAAAAACCCAGCAGGGTTGCAGTATTTGACACACTCAAACTGTGTGCCTGGCACCTACTACCATACCCTGTTCAAAGGCACTTGAGTCTTTTGCCTTGCTCATTCACCCTCTGACTCATCAGACCGAAGGACAGATTTCCACTGGTCTAATGTCCATTGCTCGTGTTTCTTGGCCCAAGCAAGTCTATTAGTATTATTGATGTCCTTTAGTAGAGTTTTCTTTGCAGCAATTTGACCATGAAGGCCTGATTCACGTAGTCTCCTCTGAACAGTTGATGTTGAGATGTGTCTGTTACTTGAACTCTGTGAAGCATTTATTTGGGCTGCAATCTGAGGTGCAGTTAACTCTAATGAACATCCTCTGCAGCCGAGGTAACTCTGGGTTTTTCTTTCCTGTGGCGGTCCTCATGAGAGCCAGTTTCATCATAGCGCTTGATGGTTTTTGTGACTGCACTTGAAGAGACTTTCAAAAGGTCTTGAAATTTGGATTGACTGACCTTCATGTCTTAAAGTAATGATGGACTGTCGCTTCTCTTTACTTATTTGAGCTGTTCTTGCTGTAATATAGACATGGTCTTTAACCAAATAGAGCCATCTTCTGTATACCACCCCTACCTTGTCACAACACAACTCATTGGCTCAAACACAGTAAGAAGGAAAGAAATTCCACAAATTAACTTTTTTGGTTACTACATGATTCCATATGTGTTATTTCATAGTTTTGATGTCTTCACTATTATTCTCCAATGTAGAAAATAGTAAAAATAAGGAAAAACACTTGAATGAGTAGGTGTCTCCAAACTTTGACTGGTACTGTATATACATATCCCTTTGAGCATGGTGAAGTTATGAATTACACTTGGGTTGTTATATCAATACAGCCAGTCACTACAAAGATTCAGTCGTCCTTCCTAACTCAGTTGCCGGAGATGAAGCAAACCGCTCAGGGATTTCACCATAAGGCCAATGGTGACTTTAAAACAGTTACAGAGTTTAATGGCTGTGATAGGAGAAAACGGAGGATGGATCAACAACATTGTAGTACCTCCACAATACTAACTTAAATGACAGAGTGAAAAGAATGAAGCACGTACAGAATAAAGTAAAGTTGCAAAAAATTGCAAAAAATGTGGCAAAGAAATTAACTTTATTTTCCGAATACAAAGCGTTATGTTTGGGGTAAATTCAACACAACACATCACTGAGTATCACTCTTTATATTGGTGGTGGCTGCATCATGTTATGGGTGTACTTGTCATCCGCAAGGACTACAGAGTTTTTTATGATAAAAATAAACAGTAAAGAGTTAAGCACAGGCAAAATCCCAGAGGCTAGCCTGGCTCAGTCTGCTTTCCAACAGACACTCGGGGACAAATTCACCTTCAGCTGGACAATAATCCACATCACAATGCCAAATATACACTGGAGATGCTTACCAAGACGACTTTGAATATTCCTGAGTGGCCTTACAGTGACAGTTTTGACTTAAATTGGCTTTAAAATCTATTACAATACTTGAAAATGGCTGTCTAGCAATGATTAACAACCAACTTGACACAGCTTGATTTTTTTTTTTAAGAATAATGTGCAAATATTGTACAATCCCAGAAAGACACAGTTATAGTCTCTGCCAAAGGTGATTCTAACGTGTTGGCTCAGGGGGTTGAATACTTATATAATCAAGATATATTAGTGTTTACATCTTCATAATTGTTTTACAAATGTTTGAGTTTTTCTTCCACTTTGACATTACAGAGTATTTCATGTAGATCGTTGACAATTTTATTTGATTAAATACATTTGAATCCCACAACACAATGAAATGTATAAAAAGTAAAGGGGTATGAATACTTTCTGAAGGCACCATAGTTCATAACACCATCTTCTCTAATTAGTTCACAAAAAAGTAACCCATCAAATGATTTGCATGCAGATGCAGTTTGAACGTGTCACCGGTAAAAAGTGAAGAATGCTGCCAACATTTTTATATTAGTGTAGGCTACACTGTCCTGCGATTGTCCCACAAAATGATCCTGTTGTCCCGCATATAGGTATTTTAAATGTAGTCACCCTAGCTCCAGTGTGGAGTATGTGTGATTCAGAGGTAGGCTATGCTTGTTTCTCATGGAGGACCTGAACTTGATCTGTCATTGTTAAGTTTTCATAGGCAGCCAGCGATATGAAAGTGCTTGAGTCAGTGGAAAAAACAGAAGGTAAATATAAACACTCAAACCCACACAACAACTTTAACATCACTAATAACCTTTTGACGTACAAGTTACCAGGGATGGCTAACTCTGGAAATCCCTTGGGTCTCCACACAGTTATGGTAAATCATCTTTTAGTTTCTTTGCACCCCATGTATGGAACAATCTTCAGAGTTCCCTACAACTGGATGGCTCTTGGGCAGTTCAACATGCTAATTTTTTCTTAAGTGTGTTGTAATTTTGTATATTTGTATTTCATTGTATTTTACAAATTGTGTGTATGCAAGAACCCCCTTGCAAAAAAGACAGTCTCAATGGGACTCTTAAAATAAAGGTCAAATACAAATAAATAAACTACGCATACACACATACACTCAACTAAAAGTTATGGGTGAAATCGGAAGAGAAAGTATATTTGGGATGGAGAGGGTGATCTCACAACCGAAACTAAAAGATGTGTTCAAAGTGGTGAAAGTCAGGTGCGGTTTACAATATGATTCTGTAAAATATCAACTTCTTCAAATTAAGATGTTTGGTGGTGTCACTCTGAGCTGGCAGTAAATGTTACAGCAGAGATGATTTAATGGAAGGAGCTTTTCATAGAGCTGTTCATAGCTCACATGTATGCCCCCATTACTCCTGATAGGTGAGGAGCAGGCCAGGTGGCATGGGGTAACTAGGGGGTGGGTCCTTCCAACAAGCAGATTTATGCTGTGATCTCTGGCATATTATCACATGACAGTCTGAGCCTTTAAGGGCAAAGACAAGGGCAGCAGTGACATCATAAACTGCAGTGGGACAAAAGGACTCCAGTATTACAACTGGTACTAGTACAGGGCTATTTAAGTGATAATGCCCGAGAAGTGTTTGTTGGATATATTGGCACGGGGTCTTGTGAAGCCCAAAACAAAGTCGAGGGCCGGCAAACGGTGCCAATATATCCAACAAACACCGGCTTCGAGGGCATTATCACTTTTATTCAGTGGGTTACCAACATATTCAAATAATGATCAACATATTTTTTATTAAAAACATAATTTTGATTAATTTATTCATACCATTTCATCCTTCCACAAGATATAGTCCGGACACAATTCTAGGGTTGCTAGAGACGCAACCCAGTCGTTAGTTCTTTTTGTTCTGTATCTATCATGCTGCTGTTCCAGTTTCAACTGACCTGAGCCCTAGGACCATGCCCCAGGACTACCTGACATGATGACTCCTTGCTGTCCCCAGTCTACCTGGCCATGCTGCTGCTCCAGTTTCAACTTCCACCTGACTGTGCTGCTGCTCTAGTTTCAACTGTTCTGCCTTATTATTATTCGACCATGCTGGTCATTTATGAACATTGAACATCTTGACCATGTTCTGTTATAATCTCCACCCGGCACAGCCAGAAGAGGACTGGCCACCCCACATAGCCTGGTTCCTCTCTAGGTTTCTTCCTAGGTATTGGCCTTTCTAGGGAGTTTTTCCTAGCCACCGTGCTTCTACACCTGCATTGCTTGCTGTTTGGGGTTTTAGGCTGGGTTTCTGTACAGCACTTTGAGATATCAGCTGATGTACGAAGGGCTATATAAATAAATTTGATTTGATTTGATATGGATGCGACCCAGTCGTTCAGTCTTTTTGTTCTGTATCTATAGACGTGACCCAATCGTTCGCTCTAAATGTTCCATTGACTGACTGGCAACATTCTTATCCCTTGCTTGCTAGCTACGTAGCAAACTATGGCTAATTTACAGTCATGTCAAAATGTGCAGCCTGAATAACAACAAAGTAGCTTCATTGGCATTTGTTTAAGCTGTTTTCGAGTTGAGATTTATTTGGACACATCCATAACAATGAGCCTATGATGCTCAACTTTGCCTTCTTAGCTGTTTGATGTTGCCCACAAATACATGATTCGAGGTGGTAAATTTAGTGTCCTTTATAAGGCACCAGCTGCGACCGATGAGTCATTTAGAAACTGGTTGAGCCCACTACGGAGTGCCAGATAGCTACTTACTGTATGCTGTACTGCTCCCCCTTCCCATTTCCTACATTTCCATAAAGCTGTCGGAGAAGGATGTTAAACTCTTCCTTAGTGACAGTTTTGAAGTCAACAACTTTTTTCTTCTCTGCCAGCCAGCCGATATTGAAACAATATTGAAAAAGTCGGTGAGACAAACAGCAAGGTTTACACAAATCTCTGCTGTTGAAACCCAATTGCTAGTCCAAAAGAAATGGGAGATAATGTCTAGATGCTTTATATAGTGGAGATGAAGTTTATACATTTCCTGTTCGGGTTGATGAGACAGTGGATTGCGCAGTGAGATGGTACAGAGTAAATAAGCATTTCAACGTCAGATTTAGCCGGTGGTAACTTGTGAAATAGACACCGGCTGGAATGCGGTTTTAACCAATCGGCATTCAGGATTTGACCCACCCATTATATAAATTTGTAGAATGTATTGTTCTAACTCTAACTTAGTTGTATTGTTTGTATATCGTTGTATTTGTGTGACTGTTCTTGACTATCAGTGTATCAATGTTTTGTTACTTGTCATGTGTTATGTTTTTGTGTGGACCCCAGGAAGAATAGCTGCTGCTTCGGCAAAAGCTAATAGGGATCAGAATAAAACAATAAATCATTAAACTCTAAGGTGCAGAATGTAGACAGACAGTTACATCAGTGTTCTATAAAGAATGAGAATGATTCAGACAATACAAACAGAAAATAGACCTGTCTTTAGAGAAACATTCTCAGATTGCCTATTAGAAAGGCTGTTTGATCATTAATTCATTCACAACTGTGTACCAACGATTAAATGTATTATTGTCTTGACAAAAACTGACAGTAATTGCGAATGTGAATCAGTCTGACTCCTTTCATGCCTAATTACCACAAAAGCGGTAAGTCTTTTCACTCAAAAAGCTATCAGCTAAAACTGCCATCTATTACTGGCTTTGAGTAATTAATTAGAAACATTGTTATGTTTGAATAACTTTACTTTTTAACAAAGCAGCAACTTCAGTGTCACTGAAAAAATATTACTTTGTATTAAAAGTAAATTACAGTTTAAAACTCAGTGACTACTAGAGTGAAAAATCACTCTTACCAAAAAGACAGCACGTCAATTCTACAGTCAGTTTTCACATTTCAGAGATGTTAAACTGGGTTCAAGTCTGTGCTCTGGCTGGGCCACTGAAAGGACATTCAGAGACTTGTCCCGAAGCCACGCTTGTGATGTCTTGGTCGTGTGATTAAGGTCATTGTCCTGTTGGAAGGTGAACCATCGCCCCAGTCTGAAGTCCTGAGCGCTCTGGAGGAGGTTTTCATCAAGGATCCCTCTGTGCTTTGCTCCATTCATCTTTCCCTTGAACCTGACTAGTCTCCCAGTCCCTGGCGCTGAAAAACATCCACACAGCATGATGCTGCCACCAACATGCTTTTCAGTAGGGATTGTGTCCTCCAGACGTGACGCTTGGCGTTCAAGCCAAAGAGTTCAATCTTGGTTTCATCAGACTAGAGAATCTTGTTTCTCATGGTTTGAGAGTCTTTAGGTGCCTTTTGGCAAACTCCAAGCGGGCTGTCATGTGCCTTTTACTGAGAAGTGGCTTCCGTCTGGCCACTGTAACATAAAGGCCTGATTAGTAGAGTGCTGCAAAGATGGTTGTCCTTCTGGAAGGTTCTCCCATCTCCACAGAGGAACTCTGGAACTCTATCAGTGTAACCATTGGGTTCTTGGTCACCTCTCTGACCAAGGCCCATCTCCCCCAATTGTTCAGTTTGGCCGGGAAAATAGCTCTAGGAAGAGTCTTGGTGATTCCATACTTCTTCCATTTAAGAATGAGGAAGACCACTGTGTTGGGGACCTTCAATGCTGCAGATGTTTTTTTGTACTGTGATTATTATTATTTGACCATGCTGGTCATTTATGAACATTTGAACATCTTGGCCATGTTCTGTTATAATCTCCACCCAGCACAGAAGATGACTGGCCACCCCTCATAGCCTGGTTCCTCTCTAGGTTTCTTCCTAGGTTT
Organism: Oncorhynchus kisutch; assembly: GCF_002021735.2. Classification (NCBI taxonomy): domain Eukaryota; kingdom Metazoa; phylum Chordata; class Actinopteri; order Salmoniformes; family Salmonidae; genus Oncorhynchus; species Oncorhynchus kisutch. The sequence continues at coordinate 25,544,734 of NC_034179.2, forward strand.
TGGCCTTTCTAGGGAGTTTTTCCTAGCCACCTTGCTTCTACACCTGCATTGCTTGCTGTTTGGGGTTTTAGGCTGGGTTTCTGTACAGCACTTTGAGATATCAGCTGATGTACGAAGGGCTATATAAATAAATTTGATTTGATTTGATTTTGATTTGATGTGTACCCTTTCCCAGATCTGTGCCTCGACAACATCCTGTGTCGGAGCTCTACAGCTCTAATTCCTTTGACCTTGTCACGTCCTGACCTTAGTTCCTTTTTTATGTCTCTGTTTCAGTGTGGTCAGGGCGTGAGTTGGGGTGGGCATTCTATGTTTTTGTTCTAGGTTTTGTATTTCTATGTTTGGCCTGGTATGGTTCCCAATCAGAAGCAGCTGTCGATCGTTGTCTCTGATTGAGAACCACACTTAAGTAGCCTGTTTTCCCACAATGTTTTGTGGGTAGTTATTTTCTGTTCTGTGTTTTATGTATGCACCGTACAGGACTGTTTCGGTTTCATTTAGTTCTCTTTGTTGTTTTATTATTTAGTGTTCTGAGTTATAAATAAATATAATGAACACTTACCACGCTGCACATTGATCCTCCTCTTACTACTACTTCTGTTTTTATTCTAAAAACCTGTTTTCGCTTTGTCATTATGGGGTATTGTGTAGATTGATGAGGACATTTTTTATTTAATCCGTTTTAGAATAAGGCTGTAAAGTAACAAATGTGGAAAAAGTCAAGGGGTCTGAATACTTTCCGAAGGCACTGTGTATACCTGTCACGCCTTGGTCTTAGTGTTTTGTGTTTTCGTTATATATTTTGGTCAGGCCAGGGTGTGACATGGGTTTATGTTATTGTATTTTCGTATTGGGGTTTTTAGTATTTGGGATCGCGGCTGATTAGGGGTGTTGTATAGGCTTGGCTGCCTGAGGCGGTTCTCAATCAGGAGTCAGGTGCTTCTCGTTGCCTCTGATTATTTTCATGTATCGCACTTTTCTTCATTAAAGACATGAGTAACCACCACGCTGCATTTCGGTCCGACTCTCTTTCAACAAACGAAGAACGCCGTTACAGAATCACCCACCACATACGGACCGAGCGGCGTGGTTACAGGCAGCGACCGCAGGAAAAGCGAAAGGAGGACGTTATGGACTGCAATGGCATGGAGTATACGACGTGGGAAGAAATCGACAGGTGGGCGACCGACCCAGAGAGAATGCAGGAGCCCGCATGGGATTCGCTTGAGCAGTGCGAAGAAGTCTATAGGCGAATGGAGTCGAAAAGGAAAACACGGCGGCGCAGAGCGAAACCCGAAAGTCACCCCAAAAAATGTATTGGGGGGGGGGCTCAGAGGGAGAGTGGCTGAGTCGGGTGTCAGACCTGAGCCAACTCTCCCTGCTAATCGTGAAGAGCAGTTGCAGTGGGAGAGGCTGCATCACTTGGAGAATTGGACATGGGAGGAGGAACTGGACGGAAAAGGACCCTGGGCTCAGCCTGGAGAATATCGCCGTCCCAAGGAAGAACTAGAGGCTGCAAAAGCGGAGAGGCGCTGGTATGAAGAGGCAGCACGGCGACGCGGATGGAAGCCTGAGAGTCGGCCCCAAAAATTTATTGGGGGGGGGCTTACAGGGAGTATGGCTATGCCAGGTAGGAGACCTGCGCAAACTCCCTGTGCTTACCGGGGGGCTAAAGAGACCGGGCAGGCACCGTGTTATGCTAGTGAGCGCACGGTGTCTCCAGTGCGGGTGCATAGCCCGGTACGGTTCATACCAGCCCTTCGTATTGGCCGGGCTAGAGTGGGCATCGAGCCAGGTAAGCTTGGGCAGGCTCGGTGCTCCAGAGCTCCAGTGCGCCTGCACGGTCCGGTCTATCCAGAGCCACCTCCACACACCAGTCCTCCGGTAGCAGCTCCCCGCACCAGGCTTCCTGTGCATGTCCTCGCTCCAGTATCACCAGTGCCCGCACCACGCATCAGGCCTACAGTGCGCCTCGCCTCTCCTGCTCTGTCGGAGTCTCCCGCCTGTTCAGCACAGCCAGAGCCTTCCTTCCCTCCTACGCTGTCGGAGTCTCCCGCCTGTTCAGCGCTATCAGAGCCTTTCTTCTCTACAGCGCTGCCGGAGCCTCCTGCCTGTTTGAAGCAGCCTGAGCTGCCAGTCTGCAGGGTGCTGTCAGCCTGCATGGAGCAGTTAGAGCTGTCAGTCTGCATGAAGCAGCCAGAGCTGCCAGTCTGCAAGGAGCTGTCAGTCTGCAAGGAACTGCCAGTCTGCAAGGAGCTGCCAGTCTGCAAGGAGCTGCCAGTCTGCAAGGAGCTGCCAGTCTGCAAGGAGCTGTCAGTCTGCAAGGAGCTGCCAGTCTGCAAGGAGCTGCCAGTCTGCATGAAGCAGCCAGAGCTGCCAGTCTGCAAGGAGCTGCCACTCTGCAGGGTGCTGTCAGTCTGCATGAAGCAGCCAGAGCTGCCAGTCTGCAAGGAGCTGCCAGTCTGCAAGGAGCTGCCAGTCTGCAAGGAGCTGTCAGCCTGCAAGGAGCTGCCAGTCTGCAGGGAACTGTCAGTCTGCAAGGAGCTGTCAGTCTGCAAGGAGCTGTCAGTCTGCATGAAGCAGCCAGAGCTGTCAGTCTGCAAGGAGCTGCCAGTCTGCAAGGAGCTGCCAGTCTGCAAGGAGCTGCCAGTCTGCAAGGAGCTGTCAGAGCTGTCAGTCTGCAAGGAGCTGCCAGTCTGCAAGGAGCTGTCAGCCTGCAAGGAGCTGCCAGTCTGCAGGGAACTGTCAGTCTGCAAGGAGCTGTCAGTCTGCAAGGAGCTGCCAGTCTGCAAGGAGCTGCCAGTCTGCAAGGAGCTGTCAGCCTGCATGGAGCAGTCAGAGCTGTCAGTCTGCAGGAGCTGCCAGTCTGCAGGGAGCTGTCAGTCTGCAAGGAGCTGTCAGTCTGCAAGGAGCTGTCAGCATGCATGGAGCAGTCAGAGCTGTCAGTCTGCAAAGAGCTGCCAGTCTGCAAGGAGCTGTCAGCCTGCATGGAGCAGGCAGAGCTGTCAGTCTGCATAGAGCAGCTAGATCCGCCAGTCAACCAGAATCTTCCAGATCTGCTAGTCAACCTGAATCTTCCAGATCCGCCAGCCAGTCAGGATCTACCGGAGCCTACTACCTACCTGGGCTTCCTCTCAGTACTGGGCTTCCTCTCAGTACTGGGCTTCCCCTCAGTTCCGGGCTGCCCCTCAGTTCCGGGCTGCCCCTCAGTCCCGGGCTGCCCCTCAGTCCCGAGCTGCCCCTCAGTCCCGAGCTGCCCCTCAGTCCCGAGCTGCCCCTCAGTCCCGAGCTGCCCCTCAGTCCCGAGCTGTCCCTCAGTCCCGAGCTGTCCCTCAGTCCCGAGATGCCCCTCAGTCACGAGCTGCTCCTTAGTTCTGTGGGGTTCTGGGTGAGGACTATTAGGCCATGGTCGGCGGCGAGGGTGGATTATCCCAGGACGCGAAGGGGAGGAACTAGGACATTAATGAAGTGGGGTCCACGTCCCGAGCCGGAGCCGCCACCAATGACAGACGCCCACCCGGACCCTCCCTATGGTTTTGAGGTGCGTCCGGGAGTCCGCACCTTGGGGGGGGGGGGGTTCTGTCACGCCTTGGTCTTAGTGTTTTGTGTTTTCGTTATATATTTTGGTCAGGCCAGGGTGTGACATGGGTTTATGTTATTGTATTTTCGTATTGAGGTTTTGAGTATTTGGGATCGCGGCTGATTAGGGGTGTTGTATAGGCTTGGCTGCCTGAGGCGGTTCACAATCAGGAGTCAGGTGCTTCTCGTTGCCTCTGATTGGGAACCGTATTTAGGTAGCCTGAGTTCGCTTTGTCTTTTGTGGGTGATTATTCCTGTCTCTGTGTAGTTTCACCAGATAGGCTGTAATAAGTTTCACGTTCCGTTGTTTTTTTTGTTGTATTTATTAGTTATTTTCATGTATCGCACTTTTCTTCATTAAAGACATGAGTAACCACCACGCTGCATTTCGGTCCGACTCTCTTTCAACAAACGAAGAACGCCGTTACAATACCACACACCCCCAAGTGGCCCTCTTTATTTAAATTGCAAGCTATAAAAGTCCTTCAGCCTTCTTTTAGCAAATAACCACAATGTAGGCTTGGCCCTAATTTATGTGCTCAATGCTCAAGACAATGCTCAATGACTGAAATGCCCTTCACCCCTCTGAGGGGCCAAATTGTAACTCTCTCTCTCTACAGTATTGAGAGGACTGACTATTGAATATATGATAGAACAATCATTCAGTATCCATATTTGGTATCTATCCAACACTACTGTACCTATATAGATGCATGATGTCTGTGGTTACTTGATGTTGTTCAGAGTTAACTCTGACGAAGCTGTATGCCAATATTCTACCCCCTCAGATCATCACACATAGATGTGACCCCCCTTCCTAGAGGATATTGACTGGTTAGATCTGATTGGATATATTTGTTTTACTACCTTTGGTTTGGTCTGTGGATTGGTCAACAATTGATTTTGAATATTAACAGGTCAGATCTGGTATAAATAGAAGTATGTTGTTCTCTCTTTTATCCTGTATCCTATCCATTGGAATATCGTATGATCAATTCTAAATCCCTAGCCTTCTGGGCCTCTTGCCTAGTAGGCATCTCTTTGTTCATGCTTTGTCTTGAAAGTTAACCTTAGGATCTATAAGGCCTAGAATTATGTTTTGTTAATGTCAGTATTGCCTTCTAACTTAAGCTTTATGACTTGTATTTCAATCCATTCATATTACAAAGTTATTAAATAATACTTGCGTTGATATTCGCTTCTCATGAGCATTTCTTGATCTTAGTTTTCACTATAGACTTTGTCTATTAATTGCATCGTCTTATCATGGGTCGCATATAATATGCATACACATCAAATATTACCCCACTATAGTAAATGGTGATCCCAACGTGATGTATCTTATGCATCATTTGGGCTAAACTGGAGTTTATTCTATTAGATTCCCCCGATATACAGTTGAAGTCGGAAGTTTACATACACCGTAGATATAATAATACATTTAAACTCAGTTTTTCACAATTCCTGATATTTAATCCTAGTAAAAATTCCCTCTCTTAGGTCAGTTAGGATCACCGCTTTATTTTAAGAATGTGAAATATCAGAATAAAAGTAGAGAGAATGGTGTATTTCAGCTTTTATTTCTATCATCGCATTCCCAGTGGGTCAGAAGTTTACACACACTCAATTAGTATTTGGTAGCATTGCCTTTAAATTGTTTAACTTGGGTCAAACGTTTTGGGTAGCCTTCCACAAGTTTCCCACAATAAGTTGGGTGAATTGTGGCCCATTTCTCCTGACAGAGCTGGTGTAACTGAGTCAGGTTTGTAGGCCTCCTTACTCGCACACACTTTTGAAGTTCTGCCCACAAATTTTCTATGGGATTGAGGTCAGGGCTTTGTGATGGCCACTCCAATACCTTGACTTTGTTTTCTTAAGCCATTTTGCCACAACTTTGGAAGTATGCTTGGGCTCATTGTCCATTTGGAAGACCCATTTGCGACCAAGCTTTAACTTCCTGAATGATGTCTTGAGATGTTGCTTCAATAAATCCACATAGTTTTCCATCCTCATGAAGCTATCTATTTTGTGAAGTGCACCAGTCCCTCCTGCCGCAAATCACCCCCACAACATTATGCTGCCACCCCCGTGCTTCACGGTTGGGATGGTGTTCTTTGGCTTGCAAGCCTCCCTATTTTCCTCCAGACATAACGATGGTCATTATGGCCAAACAGTTCTATTTTTGTTTCATCAGACCAGAGGACATTTCTCCAAAAAGTATGATCTTTGTCCCCATGCGCAGTTGCAAACCTGGCTTTTTTATGTCGGTTTTGGAGCAGTGGCTTCCTCCTTGCTGAGCGTCCTTTCAGGTTATGTCGATATAGGACTCGTTTTACTGTGGATATAGATACTTTTGTACCTGTTTCCTCCAGCATCTTCACAAGGTCCTTTGCTGATTGATTTGCACTTTTCTCACAATTTATTGTATGTAAACTTCTGACCCACTGGAATTGTGATACAGTGAATTATAAGTGAAATAATCTGTCTGTAAACAATTGTTGGAATAATTACTTGTGTCATGCACAAAGTAGATGTCCTAACCGACTTGTGGGGTGGTTGAAAAACGAGTTTTAATGACTCCAACCTAAGTGTATGTAAACTTACGATTTCAACTGTATAATGAACACATAGTCTACACAATAGATAAGGTACAGGCTACAAACTTATTTTCAGTGAAGGGAATCTCATATTCACGATTTGGCTCAAAAACTGATCAAGGATAAGAATGATCTTCATATTAAAGTGATTACATTTTGTATTATTGGCAAACAATTAGTGTGCATAAAAATGAGTTGGGGAAAAAAATTCTAGAGGTTAGTATTCATTAGTTGATCAAACAGCGAAACGGGGAATTGTCGGGAAATATACACATTTTGGAACGAATTTATTGGGAAAAGAAACATGAGCAAAATGTTGAAAGTGTTGCCTCCTTAGAGCTGGAGGTGATGCTTTTGAAGCAGCAATGTCAAGTGCTAGAAAATCGTGTCAAGACTCTGGAGCACCAGGCCCACAGCTCTGCTTTTAAGCCGGCCATTCAGGCACTGGTGATGTTTCAGAAACCGAAAGTGGTGTTGGCTTTTCAGGCAACTGTGGAGAGTGCAGCCTCCCTCCAGGACACACATTCTGCATCCAAACTCCCAGACGTTCTTTCACTCATAACCTATTGAGTCTATTTAGGGCAATAGCAGTAAAGTTAATGGCAAAATATAGATATCTGCCTTAATAGAAATACCCGAAAGTATCTGCTATTCATGTGTAATTACATGATTCTGACATGCAAAAACTTGGTATATTTGGAAAGAAGACATTTTGGAGATTGTGAGGAAATGATCAGAAGATAGATAAGAGTTCCATAGTTCAGAATACACAGAATACACACAAGATCAAGCACACACATAATAGCCGTTTTTTGTTTTTATATTTGAAAGTCACCTTTCAATGACAAGCTATAAGTGAATTATTGATGACTAGAGCTGGAAACACATCAGATTGCTTCCAGAACATGTGAACAATATCAGAAAAAAATTTGAGATTGATAGAACTAACAACTAGAAACGGTCAGATGTTTTAATGCTGTAAGAGGTGTTAGTTGTGGTCAAGGGACGTTTCCAAGTCTCTGAGCCAGGTAGCAATAGTTCACATTTTACATTATTGCTATTAAACTTCTTCTGGATAGGTGGGTCCCTTGCGGGACTGTTGAGCTAACGTAGGCTAATGCAATTAGCATGAGGTTGTAAGTAACAAGTACGTTTCCCAGGACATAGACATATCTGGTATTGGCAGAAAGCTTAAATTCTTGTTAAACTAACTGCACTGTCCAATTTACAGTAGCTATTACAGAGAAATAATACCATGCTATTGTTTGAGGAGAGTGCACAATTTTGAACATGAAAAGTTATTAATAAACCAATTAGGCACATTTGGGCAGTCTTGATACAACATTTTGAACAGAAATGCAATGGTTCATTGGATCAGACTAAAACGTTGCACACACACTGCTGCCACCTAGTGGCCAATATCTAAATTGCAACTGGGCTGGAATAATATACTATGGCCTTTCTCTTGCATTTCAAAGATGGTTGTTTTTTTCTTTGTATTATCTTTTACCAGATCTAATGTGTTATATTAACCCGAAATGTGCCACTAATATTGAATCTAGGAAGGATATCCTAACCAGTTTTTTTCTTTGTATTATCTTTTACCAGATCTAATGTGTTATATTAACCCGAAATGTGCCACTAATATTGAATCTAGGAAGGATATCCTAACCAGGCATGTTCCGTTTTATCTAACTATGTTATCATTAAACAGCACACTACACAGTGTACTCACTGCATATTTCAGACAAGGTGTAGATTCTTACACTCCCAGTCAATATACTACCATCACAGGATGGGTCATCTAGCATCTTAAACTAGACAGAGCAAATGTTTCAGACTTGAATAGGACTCGTCAGTCCCTGGTGGCGGCCGCATCTGTGACTGTCTCCAGAAACCAGACAGGACAAGCTACAGTAATCAGATATTTTTTATATTTGTTGAACTTTAATTTGTGATGCGTTCCTTGTTTTATAACATGAATAGCAAGTTTTAACTGGACAGACCGTAGTGTTTGGAAACATAGGTGTTTATTATGCTGCAGTTTTCTTGGTTCCACATAGGACAGGTTTCAACTAGCAAATACAATGGATAGACATCCTCTTAATATGTGGTTTGAGCGGGTAATTATAGTGCCACTTAGCCTTCAAAACCTGTAATTCTAACATAGCCGAGTGGGCTGGGACATTGTAGTCTCAAACATACATGTATGTTTATAACATTTTACTCTTTTAATATTGTGATGTAATCAGTGTTGTTAGATTTCTGAATGTGATTTTGTTTAATATTTTTGTGTTCCTATGCATATTGTGCATGTGGCCAAATCTATCTGATATGTGAAGTGTGTAAATTATGAGTTTTGTCCCACACCTCTGCTAGCCAGTGACTGGCCAGGTGGCTGTTTATTTGTAGGCTACACAGGATAGTTTAGTGTAATTGATAGGAGTTGCCTACATTATGTTTGAATTTGTTTGCTTATTTTATAATGATGATTGACTCTTTTGCCTTCCACGGCAAGGATGACTTTGATTTTCAGATGCACATTTTAGCTAATCACTGACACTATGGAAAGCTGAGTCATTGGATTAATGTATTTGGCTCGATGTCCCTTTTATGTGCACGATAAAAGGGAATCACGTCGGGCTGGTGGTTTTTCATTCCAAACTCAGCTCTCAATATGAAACAGTGGATTTTAATGCGTTTTTAATGGGAGATTATGATAATCTCCCTTTTGAGCTGACTTTGACAGAAGTCCTTGACCATAGCAACCCCTTCACTTTGTCCCATATCTATTTGTCTACGTTATATATTCCATGTATGTTATATGTTACATTTCTTACTTGTTGAATGTTTCTGTCGAGTCTTGAGAATAACCAGAATGTCACGTCCTGACCTTAGTTCCTTTTTTATGTCTCTATTTTAGTTTGGTCAGGGCGTGAGTTGGGGTGGGCATTCTATGTTTTTGTTCTATGTGTTATAGTTCTATGTGTTTGACCTGGTATGGTTCCCAATCAGAGGCAGCTGTCAATCGTTGTCTCCGATTGAGAACAATACTTAGGTAGCCTGTTCCCACCTGGTGTTTGTGGGTAGTTGTTTTCTGTGTCTGTGTTTCACCATACAGAACTGTTTCGATTTTCATTGTTTCACTTTGGTTATTTTGTATTCAGTGTTCAGTTATATTTCTTTAAAATGGACACTTATCAAGCTGCGTTTTGGTCCGATCTTTCATACTCCTCATCAGATGAAGAAGATCGTTACAGATCATTTTTTATCCATAATTAGAATGAGATGCTTATTAACACACAGCTAACATGTCTTGTTTTAGGGTCTGCCGAAACAATTCCAACCCTTGTGCGGTGGCGGCAACATTAAATTGAACTGTTCTCCCTTTGTTGTCACACACAATGCTTGACAAAATGACTTTTCAGAAAGAATTCATACACCTGGACTTATTCCACATTCTGTTGTGTTACAACCTGCATTGATATTTTTTGTTTAATCTCACCCATCAACACACAATAACCCATAATGGCAAAGTGAAAACATGTTTTTAGAAATGTTTGCAAATTTGTTTATTGAAAATGAAGTACAGAAATATCTCATTTACATAAATGTTAGAATCCCATTTGGCAGCGATTACAGCTGTGACTCTTTCTGGGTAAGTCTCTAACAGCTTTTCACACCTGCATTGTACAATATTTGCACGTTATTACTTTTTTAATTACTCAAGCTCTGTCAAGTTGGTTGGTGATCATTGCTATAGACAGCCATTTTCATGTCTTGCCATAGATAATGTAGCCGATTTAAGTCAAAACTGTAACTAAGCCACTCAGGAACATTCAATGTTGTCTTGGTAAGCAACTCCAGTGTATATTTGGCCTTGTGTTTTAGGTTATTGTCCTGCTGAAAGGTGAATTTGTCTCCCAGTGTCTGTTGGAAAGCAGACTGAACCAGGTTGTCTTCTAGGTTTTTAGTTTATTTTTATCCCAAAAAACTCCCTAGTCCTTGCCAATGACAAGCATACCCATAACATAATGCAGCCACCACCATGCTTGAAAATATGAAGAGTGGTACTCAGTGATGTGTTGTATTTGCCCAGAACATAATCATTTTATTGAGAATTATTAGGGTGGGCATTCCAGTTTCATTATTTCTATGTTTTGTATTTCTTTGTTTTGGCCGGGTATGGTTCTCAATCAGGGACAGCTTTCTATCGTTGTCTCTGATTGGGAACCATACTTCGGTGGCCTTTTCCCACCTGTGTTTTGTGGGTAGTTGTTTTCTGTTTAGTTTGGTTACCTTACAGAACTGTTTGTTTGTCTCTTTGTTATTTTTGTCTCAAAGTGTTCTGAGTTAATAAAAAATCATGAACACGTACCACGCTGCGCTTTGGTCCACTCCTCATTCTTCATCAGACGAGCGTTAAAAGAATAGTTAATTTCTTTGCCACATTTTTTGCAGTTCTACTTCAGTGTCTTATTGCAAACAGGATACATGTTTTGGAATATTTTTATTCTGTAAAGGCTTACTTCTTTTCACTCTGTTATTTAGGTTAGTATTGTGGAGTAACTACAATGTTGTTGATCCATCCTCAGTTTTCTCCTATCACAGCCATTAAACTCTGTAACTGTTTTAAAGTCACCATTAGTATCATAGCTAAATCCCTAAGCGGTTTCCTTTCTCTCCGGCATCTGAGTTAGTAAGGACACCTGTATCTTTGTAGTGACCATGTGTATCGATACACCATCAAAAGTGTAAAGAATAACTTCACCATGCTCCAAGGGATATTCAGCATCTACCAATAGGTGCCCTTCTTTGCGAGACATTGGGAAAACCTCCCTGGTTGTCACGCCCTGACCTTAGTTATCTTTGTTTTCATTATTATTTTGTTTAGGTCATGGTGTGACGAGCATGGTATGTGTGTTATCCTTGTCTAGGGTTTTTGTATATCAATGGGGTTTTGGGATTGTCTAGGTAATTGTAGGTCTATGGTGGCCTGAATTGGTTCCCAATCAGAGACAGCTGTTTATCGTTGTCTCTGATTGGGGATCCTATTTAGGTTGCCATTTTCCATTTTGGTTTTGTGGGTTATTGTCTATGTATAGTTGCATGTCAGCGTCACGTTCGTGTGGTTTGTTAGTTTGTGTAAGTGTTTTTCGTTAATAAAAAAAATAATGTATTCCAATCACGCTGCGCCTTGGTCTCCTCGTTGTGACACTGGTCTTTGTGGTTGCATCTATATTTGAGATTCACTGCTCGACCGAGGGACCTTACAGAAAATTGTATGTGTGGTGTATAGAGATGAGGTATTCATTAACAAATCATGTTAAACACTATTATCCAAGCAAATTATAATATGACTTAAGCATATTTGTACTCCTGAACTTATTTAGGCGTGCCATAACAAAGGGGTTGAATACTTATTGGCTCAAGATAATTCAGCTTTTCATTTTTAATTAATTTGTAAAAACATCAAACATAATTCCACTTTGACCTTATTGGGTATTATGTGTAGGCCAGTGACAAATCTCTAAACTCAGGCGCTGCTACAAGACAAAGTCAGTATGTAAATACTTTCTGAAGGCACTGTACTGAATGTGGATGTGCATATGACGCCTATGGTTATCTTCCTGTTGACCACACCCACCTTGATGTGTGTGTTCAACAGGAGGGGGCGTCGTATATCCTTCACTAAGTGGCCTTAGACCTTAAAGCCCTCGCCCCTTAGGTTTACAAACTGCTGAATCATTCATATTTGATTTAAACAAGCTGTGGGTGATCTTTGGATTTCACTCAAGTATTATTTAGAATTTTGCTATCATCCTCATCTGATAGAAGTTATCTTTTTATTTTATTTCACCTTTATTTAACCAGGTAGGCTAGTTGAGAACAAGTTCTCATTTGCAACTGCGACCTGGCCAAGATAAAGCATAGCAGTGTGAACAGACAACACAGAGTTACACATGGAGTAAACAATTAACAAGTCAATAACACAGTAGAAAAAAAGGGGGGTCTATATAAATTGTGTGCAAAAGGCATGAGGAGGTAGGCGAATAATTACAATTTAGCAGATTAACTTGCTAAAGATAGCATTAGTTTTTTATAAATATTTGAATGTGATTTTGTAAGGTTTGAAATTAAATTAAATCACATGCGCAGAATACAAAAGGTGTAGACCTTAAAGTGAAATGCTTACTTACAAGCCCATAACCAACAATTCTTTAAGAAGTTAAGAAAAAATAAATGTTAAGTAAAAAAAATAGATAAGTAAAAATAGAAAATAAAAGTAAGAAATAATTCAACAGCAGCAGCAATATAACAATAACGAGGCTATATACTGGGGGTACCGGTACAGAGTCAATGTGCAGGGGGCACCAGTTAGTCGATGTAATTGAGGTAATATGTACATGTAGGTAGAGTTAGTGACCATGCATAGAAAATAAACGGAGAGTAGCAGCAGCGTAAAAGAGAGGTCTGGGTAGCCCTTTGATTAGCTGTTCAGGAGACTTATGACTTGGTGGTAGAAGCGTTTTGGACCTAGACTTGGCGCTCCGGTACCGCTTGCAGAGAGAACAGTCTAAGACTAGGGTGGCTGGAGTCTTTCACAATTATGTGACATAAGACAGCTCTGTCTCCAGAGACAGAGCAGCAGTGACTTAGTCAGATAACATATAGCCTTTTCCTGCAGTCAGATGACCTAGTGGCCTCATGGGTGGAATTTTATTCATATTTTTCATAATTAATATACTTTTGGTTTTTTTTACACCAAAAATCTTGTTTCTGTGTTAAACAGTTTTGTTATATTTCAGGCTTCTATGATGTATATAAAGAGTCATATTGGGATACAAATTCTAAATGTAATACATTTCAACTCTATATCTGACATGGTACAGTCGGCGGAGAACATGGACATAATATAGCAAGCAAATAAAAATATAATAAAATTTGAATATTGATTGATAGAAATTCTCACTACAGATAGACATACATTTTAGTACCTTTAATGTTGTTATCCAACTGTTTTACACAACATTTTATTGCTTTGTGATTTTAACAATATGTATTATTATTATGTTCTGTTTCTATCAATCTAAACTGACAAATTGATCTTGAGTTGATTTGTAATGTTTTTTTATATTTTCAAGGAAAATTCCTCCTGAGGGGGAGACTATTTCATTTTGAACTTCCTCTCTTCTCAGAGAAAAGTACAATTTAACACTTATGATAGAGTGTAACTTTAATTATGCATTTAATGGCCTTTCATTCCATGTTATATTCATCTGATTCATACTTGATAAACTTTGAGGACACCATCGACTAGACCAACCAATCTGACCAACATACACAGCCAAACAGTGACTGGTAACTCTTGACTGTAATAATGTTCCATCAAATGTTGAGAACTGATTGAACTGATGTAATCTCTCTGCCCTTATTAACAAAGCATGCAGTTTTATTGAGCTTGTTTGAGTTTGAATGAATGTGTTCCTAGGGACATTTGCATGTCTACAGCGCAGTGTCGACAATCCACCGGAAGACACTCCTGATGTCATGGGCTGAAGGACAAGATGTTGGATTCCATAAACTGTATGGAAGACTCAAGAATTAACTCATGTGGTGCGGGGTTAGTTTTTCCTGTATTGGACACAGGCTGTCCATGTACAGCTTCTGTCCAGGGGGGATTTGTATGCTCAGCTCTAATTCCCCAAGACAATACACAGTATGCCCTTCCCCCCTCTGAGGTGCCAAAATGTATCTCTCCCTCTACAGTATCCAGAGGACTGACTATTGAATGTGTGATAGAATAATCCTACAGCAGTCATGTTTGCTATCTATCTGAAACTTGTTCTCTGAATAGAACTCTGAAGCTATCTATATGGATGTATGATCTCATTGGTTACTTGAAGTTGTTCAGAGTAAACTTTGACGACACTGTCTGCAAGTGTCCTACCCAGCCCACCCACTCAGGTCATCGCACATAGATTTGACCCCCTTCCTAGAGGAGGTTGGTTGGTTTGATCTGATTGGATATCTTATTTTTGCTACCTTTGATTTGGCCTGTGGATTGGTCAACAATTGATTTTGAATATAAACAAGTCAGATCTGGTATAAATGGAATAAAGGTATGTTCTCTCTCTTATCCTGTATCCAGTCCATTGGAGGAAAGTTGTATAAAACATTTTAATTTCCTAGGCTTCTGGGCCTCTGGCCTAGTAGGCATCTCTTTGTTCATGCTTTGTCTTGAAACCTTAGGATCTATATGACTAGAATTATGTTTTGTCAATGTCAGTATTTCCTTTTAACTTCAATTGTATGCCTTGTATTTCAATCCATTCAAATTAAATAATACTTGCTTTGATATTTTCGCTTCTCATGACCATTCCTGGATCTTAGTCAGCTACACACATAATACTTGATTGTTCATGGTTTTACTATGATGCTAAATGGAGTCAGATATATTTTTTAATAGACTTTGTCCATTAATTCCATAACCTTATCATGTGTCACGTGAGGTATATAATCAACAAGCTCTCACAGTCTTATGTCAGAATTAGACGTTTATCCATGTTTCTCAAACGTCAAATTGTGAAGTTGTTCCAAACGTCAAATTTTGAAGTGTTTAAGGTTAATTTTAGGCATTAACTCAGAATTATTAAGGTTAGGCTTAAATGTAGGCATTAATTCCATCATCTTAAGGTTAGGCATTAACTCCGAATGGTTAAGGTAAGGGTTAAGGTTTGGGATAGGCTTAAAACAAAAATCTCACTGGATTCTCACATGCAACTTTAGTGCCCCTAGTGGCTGGTTTCCACGTCATCTCCCAACGTCCTCAGACATGGATGGACGTCGAATACTGACTTGTCACGGGTGACCTGGCTGTATATAATATGCATACATATCAAATATTATCCCACTACACAATGTTCACCAAATCTCAGGGTTAGGCAACATCATGAGGTTTCAGACTTCACCATTACCATTCACCTTCAAAACAGCACTAAAAGTCAGACCCCTATAGTGAAAATGCTCTCTTATTCTTTAGCCAATGACATCACACTATGACCGGAACATAGAACTTATTCAGATCTTTGATAAATATTTTACAGTAAAGTTTTAACATTATAAGATGGTTTTCCTTCAGAAGTCAGAACATAACATCTCCTTAAAATAATCCACTTTAAATCAAAGTTTTTGAGAAAATTTCCAGTCAAAGAATTTCGATTTCTGGAGCTTAATTCATAGTTCAAGGTAACAACACGCATTGCCATTATCCCCATACCAGTGATAAGATACAGTTTAATGGACAAGATATGTTTTTAGTTTTAGAACAGTCCCCTTCAGATAACACACAGTCCTCCATTCCATATCAGATCAGAAAATTGTTGTAAGTAGTTTAAAACTGCAATCAGAGAGAGGGAGAAAGAGAGAGGGGAGAGAGAGAGAGAGAGGGTTGGGGGGGGCGAGAGAGGGGGGGTACAGGGAAAAGAGGAGAACGCCTGCTTGCGGAGCGCAAGAACAGTTTTAATTACTGAGGCTCCACTTCTCCCAAACTAATCCCTTCCACTGTTGAATTTACAGGCATTACTGATACTGACAAAACGATCACTCAGGGAGAGATAAAACAATAAAACAGGAGCAAGAAGAAAATGGATATTAAGTAACACCCACGCTGGTTGCACAATGGGTAAAGTACTTCTACTAATGGAGTGTGTCAGTGTGGCTGTTAGTTTAAACAAGTAATATACTACATCATGTCAGGTAACTGACATGGATCTTGTGACATGGACATGTCCCACGTAAATTGAATGTAGACTTAGGTCTACAGACAGAAACCCAGTAATAACCTGGATTACTGCATGTGTAGAGCAAAAGATTGTAGCAGCAGTATTTTGAAAAATGTGTGTGCCGTTTGCCTCATAAATCCTTAATCTTCACTCTCATACGATACATATACATTTTTTTCCAAATTTGACAAGCTCACATGTTGGACATCACATTGAGCCTTGTCTGGATACCTCCTGAGTAAGACACCTCTTTGCCTCAACACCTCTTTGCCTCCAGTGACATACCTCAACGCACCTGTTCCCGCGCACATTGACTCAGTACTGGTACCCCCCTGTATATAGCCTCGTTATTGTTATTAAATTGTGTTACTTTAAATTAGATTTTTTACTTTAGTTTATTTAGTCAATCTTTTCTTAACTCTATTTCCTGAACTGCATTGTTGGTTAAGGGCTCGTAAGTCAGCATTTCACGGTAAAGGTCTACTTCCGT
Source organism: Oncorhynchus kisutch (assembly GCF_002021735.2). Lineage (NCBI taxonomy): Eukaryota > Metazoa > Chordata > Actinopteri > Salmoniformes > Salmonidae > Oncorhynchus > Oncorhynchus kisutch. The sequence continues at coordinate 25,561,185 of NC_034179.2, forward strand.
CGTATACGGCGCATGTGACAAATAACATTTGCTTTGATTTGATTTTTGATACCCAGCAGTAACTTAAGAGCTCCTTGTGTTTTTTAAAAAGTGCTTCAAGGCACAATCTCACAGCCTTTCTCCTCTGCTCTGTGTATTTGTGAAACTCGTCTGAAATAACAGGGGTTTTGGCCTCTCCAATTCACTGTCATGCTCAACTTGTATAAATATTCAGATGGAAAGGTACAGAGGCTAATAGAGTCTTATGGGCAATTTTAGGAGAGCAGAGATGATGATGAATTGCAGGCCGGCGGTGATTTTTAAACCCTGCAGTGAGGAAGAGAATAGCAACCACCTACCCCCTCTTCCCTTCCTCCTATCCTCCCTTCCAACTTTACCTCCTCTTCCCTCCTCTCATCCTCTACTTTCCATTCTGACATTTCTATTAACTCCGGTAAGACAGGCTGCTGCCGCCAGGTCCTAAACGCTCTTACCTGCTCCAATTTAATCATCCTGACATTTCAGTAGCCCACTCACCTTTTATAATTAATCCAATCAAAATGGGGGATATCAGTATGGGGGTTCACTGTAGATTTGGGGAGGAGAGAGTCCTGTTTTTATTGTTTATGCTGAATTATTCATGCATTTTCTTCAAATGTTCCTGTCCTATGTAATGGAAGTTTAGTTAATTGATCCTGATGTTCCTGACTGAGCAGGGATTGATGAGAGATCTAAGCCAGGAGAGAGAAAGCTCCTAATGAACACAAAACTCAGACATTTCTGTCTGATGAAGCTTTGTGCAGTGCAGCCTATATGTCTGCATTGTGTCACACTCCACCAGACTAGGGAATTAGAAGATCATAGCCATGTATTTTCGAAATATATGGCTCTGGAGAAAATGATTAAAGGCACTAATTGAATTGCCGCATTGGTACGTACGTGTGCGTCCCCCACAAACAACAAGACCAATCACCTCATCGGGTATTGTGTTTAATTTCACAGCCTGCGGTTGATGTGGGAGAGGGAATAGATTAAAACCCAACGCTACGTGTGGTCAATCTGTTGCAGTGGTTGCCTTTGACTTTCCACCTTTTACACAAATAGAATTTCTGCTATTATAGACAATCCCCCCCCCCCCGTGCCCATAATAGAATAAAACAACAACAACTAAATGCCTTGTAAACTGAGCGTAGTGATACAAATCCAAACAAGTCATCTACCTAGAAAGGCTACATCTAATGTTGAACATCACACAAAATCAGGATAGAAAGGGAGAGAAACAGAGATTAAATAGATGGAGAGAAAGTGGGAGGGAGGGAAGTTTGGCATCCATGATAGTTTCCTCCCCAGTATATTTACCTAATATCTCAAGTGTCTCAGCAGCATGTTAGTATTGCATTGATTCGCAGCTCCTCTTCGACAGTTTGGAGGGAAAGGACACTGCTGCACTCACAGACAGACACACAGCTGGACTAAGAAAGTCAATGTTGACCTTGAGTCTGCTTTTCCTCTGAGCAAGTCCATCTATAGCCATAGAATGGATAACTCTCTTCACACTTACTACATGTAATAGCAACTCAGTCAGGGGACATTTTTTTAAAGGTGATTTGGCAGGTGTTCGGTGCCGACTCTCTCAGGTCAATGCAGGGGACTGTCTGGGAGCCTCATACTGAGTCTTACCCGCCTCTCCTTCTATAACCCTGCCATGCTAATTGGTATCACCTGGTGGGGGCCCAGCTGCTATTTATAGTGATGTGCAATACAGATAGAAAGTCTACTCTGGTGCATAGATTTGAAAAATGAATTTGGCATAATAACTTTTTATATGTGATGTCCTGAGGCTATTTGTGAATTTCCTTGCCCCAGCCCAGCGTATAAACCTTAGAGCCTCTCAGAGACCATAGGTGTGCCGGATGCAACATATTCAGCCATCACCACAAATCACATACAACATCGAGAGATGAGAGGAGAGCAATTTAGATGAGTTGTTGTTGTGGGGCGGTTTCAGATGCAGTAACACAGCTGCCTATATTGGGCTGTTGTGAGAGGGGTTGAGCACAATCCCATAAGAATGAGATTTAATGTGGGAAAATATGTTCAGTAAAACTATTTATATTGTGTGTGAATGCCTGGCTTCGCTCCTCCAACTTAGATGTAATAAGCTGCAACTATAGTACGTAAGTGGCCAAGTCAGCTGTGTAATGTAGACAGCCTCATCTGTCCAGAGCAGTCGCCTATGGCATTTTCCACCTGCCAACCGGTTTTCTCCTATCTCCAAACCCGACTGCCCCCTGGGAGCGTGGTCAACACTCTCCATTCAGCTGAATCCGATTGAATTAAGCGCCACACAAGTGGATTCTCAGCACTCGCCCTTGTAGACACTTAAATGCATTATTGACATAGTTTGAGCCCCGGTCGTTCGGACACTTGTCTGACACAGGATTTGACCAGGATAAGATGCTGCAGCCTGAAACTAACACCAACGACAGGATAAACACACTCATTCAACTACAACAAACAGGGCTGATTGTAAACCAGGATGACAGTAAAGTCAGTGAGGGCTCTCGAAGGCTATGTGAGAGGTCTCCTGTGTCTGCTTCACATTCAGGGAGGTGTTAACAGTTAGCCATAGGTCATACATTCCTGTCTCCTTGGAGTTGAATGTATCTTCTTCTCAACCACAATATAATCAAGTGTCTCTGTTGGATCACACTCCACATAAGTGTAACAGAAACACTTTGGAATGAAAACAGATGGTCAGGTCAGCCTATAGTGTGCACTGCTCAAGCACATAGAAGTCTGTAGCACCAGGGGAATAAACAGACTACTTCTCGCAGATGGAATCAAGCCCATGGGTTACCTGGAGGACTGATCTGCCCTCTCTGTCACATGCTAATAGCTTTTTGTTGTTCACAGTCTGAGCTTCTGTCTGGACCATTAACCATCTAGCCAAGATCCTCAGGTCTCACTGACCTAGCAAGGAAAAGCATGGGTGAACTAGCAGGGATGTATTCCCACCCAGGGGATGGTGGGTCCCATTGATTTCCCATAGCCCAGCATGAGGCTTGCTTTAAGGGTTCTCATTACACCACAAGCACACATAGAGCGGTTTTCTGCTGCCACAGGCTGTCTCCAGAACAACCCCCCAAGGCAGGGTGCCTTGAATGGCCTTGTCCAACATACAGATGGTTCATTCAAGGGGAACTGGTCCCTCTAGGAGGAGGGCTGGGCTGGGAACCAGATGTTGACAGCCACAGTGTCTGGTGTGACAGGAGGAGCCGCAGAGAGATCAGTGGCAGCTTAGATAGATAGATAGATAGATAGATAGATAGATAGATAGATAGATAGATAGATAGATAGATAGATAGATAGATAGATAGATAGATAGATAGATAGATAGATAGATAGATAGATAGATAGATAGATAGATAGATAGATAGATAGATAGATAGATAGATAGATAGATAGATAGATAGATAGATAGATAGATAGATAGATAGATAGATAGATAGATAGATAGATAGATAGATAGATAGATAGATAGATAGATAGATAGATAGATAGATAGATAGATAGATAGATAGATAGATAGATAGATAGATAGATAGATAGATAGATAGATAGATAGATAGATAGATAGATAGATAGATAGATAGATAGATAGATAGATAGATAGATAGATAGATAGATAGATAGATAGATAGATAGATAGATAGATAGATAGATAGATAGATAGATAGATAGATAGATAGATAGATAGATAGATAGATAGATAGATAGATAGATAGATAGATAGATAGATAGATAGATAGATAGATAGATAGATAGATAGATAGATAGATAGATAGGATAGATAGATAGATAGATAGATAGATAGATAGATAGATAGATAGATAGATAGATAGATAGATAGATAGATAGATAGATAGATAGATAGATAGATAGATAGATAGATAGATAGATAGATAGATAGATAGATAGATAGATAGATAGATAGATAGATAGATAGATAGATAGATAGATAGATAGATAGATAGATAGATAGATAGATAGATAGATAGATAGATAGATAGATAGATAGATAGATAGATAGATAGATAGATAGATAGATAGATAGATAGATAGATAGATAGATAGATAGATAGATAGATAGATAGATAGATAGATAGATAGATAGATAGATAGATAGATAGATAGATAGATAGATAGATAGATAGATAGATAGATAGATAGATAGATAGATAGATAGATAGATAGATAGATAGATAGATAGATAGATAGATAGATAGATAGATAGATAGATAGATAGATAGATAGATAGATAGATAGATAGATAGATAAGATAGATAGATAGATAGATAGATAGATAGATAGATAGATAGATAGATAGATAGATAGATAGATAGATAGATAGATAGATAGATAGATAGATAGATAGATAGATAGATAGATAGATAGATAGATAGATAGATAGATAGATAGATAGATAGATAGATAGATAGATAGATAGATAGATAGATAGATAGATAGATAGATAGATAGATAGATAGATAGATAGATAGATAGATAGATAGATAGATAGATAGATAGACACTATGATGGCGGTCTGCTATCGGGTAGGCAGTAGGAACATAATCGATAAAGCGAGAGAAAACCCAACAGCATCATCAACCAAGTATCTACTGTGCAATCTGTCTTATGTGAGGGACATGATTATGGCTTAATTGGCAACAACAATGTTTACTGCACATAAAATGGGGAAGAAATTGCAATTGCCACATGCATACTCTGGCCTCTAACTAAACCGCAGGACACTACAGCCAAGGTAATGAAGACAATGTGAAAAACAGAAGACATGGTACAGGGGTGTTAGAGGAGCCTGTCACAGTAGATGACAGGGCAGGAGGGTCCTGGTGAGGGGGTAGAAGGGGTAAGCACTGTCAATGAGGGTGTGAGTGTCACCATCCCCTGGCGCCTGACCAGGTTTTGCCCTCCTGTCTCACTATCCACCCCCTCCTGTCCCCATGTCCCCTTGTCATGTTGGCAAGGCCCAAGCTAATCAGAGGGAGAGGTGAGGGGGCATGGGGCATGCAGTGGGATCTGAATAAAACATTGGGGGAGATTTAATCAAGGGAGGGCATCTGGAGCCGTCTCTGTCTGAGGGCCCTGGTGGAGCTGATGGACTGACACTTTAGTCATTCACCACGTGTCCTCATTCTAATGACAACTCCACAAGGAGGCGGAGGGCACCCTCTTTTTGCATAATCAAAGTGTTTTTATTCATAACATCTATTAATTAGTTTGGAATTGTCAGTGCCATGTGCTAGGCATAATTTAAATGGGCTGAAGAGAATTTGCCCTTTCCCTGTCGAGCCAATGTTTCCTTGGCAAGCTTTCAGTAGACAGAGAGAAATTGAGAGAGAGAGAGCAAGGAACAGAGAGTGTGTGTGTCTGTGCATGTGCGTGTGCGTGTGCATGTGCGTGTGTGCGGGTGAGCGTGCATGCGTGCGTGCATGTTTACGTGTATGTGTGTGCATGTGCACATGTATTTTTGAGGGGAGCAAAGATAATAACTGTCAGTCCTGTTTCTGTTCCTGCTATACTGTATCCAATAGAATGTTCAAGCACGGATGAACAGTGTTTTTATTTCTGAGGACAGAAACATGTCCAGTTTAAACTGAGATGACAGCCTTCTGTGATGGCAAATGAGTTTAGTTGTTTTTTGCATTATAAGCTCTATAAAGGAGCTCAGAGTGAATTTGAGAAGTTAAGCGTATCAAACATCAACCATTTCTATTAGTGGATCTTTACTGATCTAAGCCAAGTTAAAACTCCATGGCTGTCACGATCTGACCATAGTTCTGTTATTTTATTCTTTGTTTTAGTATGGTCAGGGAGTGAGTTGGGGTGGGCAGTCTATATTTGTTTTTCTATGTTGGTTTTTGTGTTCGGCCTAGTATGGTTCTCAATCAGAGGCAGATGTCGTTAGTTGTCTCTGATTGAGAATCATACCAAGGTAGCCTGGGTTTCACTTTTGGTTTGTGGGTGTTTGTTTTCCGTGTGAGTGTTTGGGCCACACGGTACTGTTTTGGTTTTCGTTTTGTTCACATCGTTTGTTTTGTATTTCAGTGTTCAGTTCGTTTTGAATAAATCATCATGAACACTTACCACGCTGCGCTTTGGTCCGATCCTTCTTCCACCTCTGAATGCCGTTACAATGGCACTGTCTTGACAGGACACTGCACACTAACTAGTGACATGGAGTGACATGGATATCTGTATCTACAGTTGAAGTCGGAAGTTTACATACACCTTCGCCAAACACATTTAAACTCAGTTTTCCCATGGTGTTTATACTTGCGTACTATTGTTTGTACCTATGAACGTGGTACCTTCAGGCATTTGGAAATTGCTCCCAAGGATGAAGCAGACTTGTGGAGGTCTACCATTTTTTGCTGAAGTTTTGGCTGATTTCTTTAGATTTTCCTATGATGTCAAGCAAAGAGGCACTGAGTTTGAAGGTAGGCCTTGAAATACATCCACAGCTACACCTCCAATTCACTCTAATGATGTCAATTAGCCTATCAGAAGCTTCTAAAGTCATGACATAATTTGCTGGAATTTTCCAAGCTGTTTAAAGGCACAGTCAACTTAGTGTATGTAAACTTCTGACCCACTGGAATTGTGATACAGTGAATTATAAGTGAAATAATATGTCTGTAAACAATTGTTGGAAGAATTACTTGTGTCATGCTCAAAGTAGATGTCCTAACCGACTTACCAAAACTATAGTTTGTTGACAAGAAATGTGTGGAGTGGTTGAATAACAAGTTTTAATGACTCCAACCTAAATGTATGTAAACTTCAGACTTCAACTGTATACCCTGCAGAGGAATACTGGACTAGGGGGGGGAAGTATCTATATCCACAGTTAAACCAGTCCAGAGTGTCTCAAGTCATTTTCTACTTCAACTTAAAGTGGAACTGACAGCATTTTAGCAACATGAAATTGTGAAATCTACGTCTCTCTGGCCTGATATGTTCATTCTTAACCCATAATTTCATAGAGTTTGTTCAAAAGGGACGGTTCTATCAGGCTGACACATTCTCTGACCTCAGTCAAGGGCACAACTTGTCACTTGTACAAAGTTAGTTTAAACTATTATCTCTTATGGGTCCTAAAATCATGTCCCTCTCTAAACAAAAACACTTTCATAATGTTTCATATTTCATGCAAAATGCATCGGATGGACACTAACACATATCGTCGGTATACTTTCCAAGTTACAGTATTTCCTTTATAACATTTTTAATGACATCGCAAAATAACAACTAAAACAACATTAGTGTTCTTTGGATCGCCTCTGATCATTCCCCACATTCTATGATAGAAATAATGTTCCAGTATCCACTTTAGAACGTGTTAGAGTTTCGGCGAGAAAAGTATTCTTAAAAACAAAGGCACATTCCTCTGGTGAACATTGGAGAGGGAGATGCTGAATATTCTGTCCGTGATTTACAACAGAGTGTGAGGTCTGGACACTCTGTGGGTGAGAGGGAGTCTGGTTGAAGTTAGTTATTACAAAGCTGATCTGACCTATTTGGATCCTCACAGGACAGTCATGACAATGGTCATTTTTACATTTTCATACTTTGCTAGAATGTTTGGGACTGATGAAGAGTAAGGCGTTTCTGAGTGGGAGAGCGGCCGTGCGTTTGGACAACACTGCAGTTAATAAAACCTAATAAAAATGTGTCAGTCTTGTCCAGGGCTGTGTTCAGTACATTTTTACGTTCTGGAACGTTCAATTGAACGGAAATGGTGCTGGGGTTTTTTCACCTTTATTTAACGAGGTAAGCTAGTTGTTCTCATTTACAAATGCGACCTGGCCAAGATAAAGCAAAGCAGTGTGACACAAACAACAACACAGTTACACATGGAATAAACAAGCGTACAGTCAAAACACAATAGAAAAAACGAAAGTCTATATACAGTGTGAGCAAATGGCGTGAGGAGGTAGGCAATAAATAGGCCATAGTAGCGAAGTAATTAGAATTTAGCAAATTAACACTGGAGTGATAAATGAGCAGATGATAATGTGCAAGTAGAGATACTGGTGTGCAAAAGAGCAGAAAAGCAAATAAAAACAATATGGGGATGAGATAGGTAGATTGGGTGGGCTATTTACAGATGGACTATGTGCAGCTGCAGCGATCGGTTAGCTGCTCAGATAGCTGATTAAAGTTAGTGAGGGAAATACAAGTCTCCAGCTTCAGCGATTTTTGCAATTCGTTCCAGTCACTGGCAGCAGAGAACTGGAAGGAAAGGCGGCCAAAGAGGTTTTGGCTTTGGGGATGACCAGTGAGATATACCTGCTGGAGCGCGTGCTACGGGTGGGTGTTGTTATTGTGACCAGTGAGCTAAAATAAAGCGGAGCTTAGCCTAGCATAGACTTATAGATGACCTGGAGCCAGTGGGTCTGACGACGAATATGTAGCGAGGGCCAGCCAGAGCATACAGGTCGCAGTTGTGTTTGGTAAAAGGGGCTTTGGTAACAAAATGGATGGCACTGTGATAGACTGCATCTAGTTTGCTGAATAGAGTATTGGAAGCTATTTTGTAGAAGACATCGCCGAAGTCGAGGATCGGTAGGATAGTCAGTGTTACAGGGTAAGTTTGGCGGCGTGAGTGAAGGAGGCTTTGTTGCAAAATAGAAAGTCGATTCTAGACTTGATTTTGGATTGGAGATGTTTGATATGAGTCTGGAAGGAGAGTTTACAGTCTAGCCAGAAACCTAAGTATTTGTGATTGTCTACATATTCTTGGTCAGAACCGTCCAGGGAAGTGATGCTAGTCGGGCGGGCGGGTGCGGGCAGTGAACGGTTGAAAAGCATGCATTTGGTTTTACTAGCGTTTAAGAGCAGTTGGAGGCAATGGAAGGAGTGTTGTATGGCATTGAAGCTCGTTGGAGGTTAGTTAATAACACAGTGTCCAAAGAAGGGCCAGATGTACACAGAATGGTGTCGTCTGCGTAGAGGTGGAACAGAGAATCACCAGCAGCAAGAGCGACATCATTGAAATATACAGAGAAAAGAGTCGGCCCGAGAATTGAACACTGTGGTACCCCCATAGAGACTGCCAGAGGTCCGGACAACATGCCCTCTGATTTGACACACTGAACTCTGTTTGCAAAGTAGTTGGTGAACCAGGCGAGGCAGTCATTTGAGAAACCAAGGCTATTGAGTCTGCCGATAAGAATGTGGTGATTGACAGAGTCAAAAGCCTTGGCCAGGTCGATGAAGACGGCTGCACAGTACTGTTTTTTATCGATGGTGGTTATGATATCTTTTAGTACCTTGAGCGTGGCTGAGGTGCTCCCATGACCAGCTCAAAAACCGGATTGCACAGCGGAGAAGCTACGGTGGGATTCGAAATTGTCAGTGATCTGTTTATTAACTTGGCTTTTGAAGACTTCAGAGAGGCAGGGCAGGATGGATATAGGTCTATAACAGTTTGGCTCTAGAGTATCACCCCGTTTGAAGAGGGGGGTGACCGCGGCAGCTTTCCAATCTTTAAGGATCTCGGATGATACGAAACAGAGCATGAACAGACTGGAAATAGGGGTTGCAACAAAGGCGGCGGATAGTTTTAGAAAGAGAGGGTCCAGATTGTCTAGCCCAGCTGATTTGTACAAGTCCAGGTTTTGCAGCTCTTTCAGAACATCTGGTATCTGGATTTGGGTGAAGGAGAAGCTGGGAAGGCTTGGGCAAGTAGCTGCAAGGGGGGGGCGGAGCTGTTGGCCAGGGTTGGGGTAGCCAGGAGGAAAGCATGGCCAGCCGTAGAGAAATTCTTGTTGGAATTTTCGATTATCATGGATGTATCAGTTGTGCCCGTGTTACCTATCCTCGGAGCAGTGGGCAGCTGTGAGGAGGTGTTCTTTGTTCTCAATCTCACTTTACAGTGTCCCAAAACATTTTGGAGTTCAAGCTACAGGATGCAAATTTCTTTTTGAAAAAGCTAGCCTTTGCTTTCCTGACTGAATGAGTGTATTGGTTCCTGACATCCCTGAACAGTTGCTTATCGCGGGGACTATTCGATGCTATTGCAGTCCGCCACAGGATGTTTTTTGTGCTGGTCAAGGGCAGTCAGGTCTGGAGTGAACCAAGGGCTATATCTGTTCTTAGTTCTACATTTTTTGAAAGGGGCATGCTTATTTAAGATGGTGAGAGAATTACTTTTAAAGAACGACCAGGCATCTTCGACTGACGGGATGAGGTCAATATCCTTTCAGGATACCCGGGCCAGGTCGATTAGAAAGGCCTGCTCGCAGAAGTGTTTTAGGGAGCGTATGACAGTGATGAGGGGTGGTCGTTTCACCGCGGACCCATAGCGGATGCAGGCAATGAGGCAGTGATCGCTGAGATCCTGATTGAAAACAGCAGAGGTGTATTTGGAGGGCAAGTTGGTCAGGATAATATCTATGAGGGTGCCCATGTTTACGGATTTAGCGTTGTACCTGGTGGGTTGTGTGAGATTGAGGGCATCTAGCTTAGATTGTAGGACTGCCGGGGTGTTAAGCATATCCCAGTTTAGGTCACCTAACAGAACAAACTCTGAAGATAGATGAGGGGCAATCAATTTACATATGGTGCCCAGGGCACAGCTGGGAGCTATGACAGGCGGCAACAGCGAGAGACTTATTTCTGGAGAGATTCATTTTTAAATTAGAAGTTCGAACTGTTTGGGTATAGACCTGGAAATTATGACAGAACTTTGCAGGCTATCTCTGCAGTCGATTGCAACTCCTCCCCTATTGGCTGTTCTATCTTGACGGAAAATGTTGTAGTTGGGTATGGAAATCTCCTAATTTTCTGTGGCCTTCCTAAGCCAGGATTCAGACACAGCAAGGACATCAGGGTTGGCTGAGTGTGCTAAAGCAGTGAGTAAAACAAACGTAGCTTCTTATGGGCAGGTGGGACGGTAAACATCCGGTGAAATTGCAGTGCGCGAAATTCAAACTACAGAATTATAAATATTTAACTTTCATAAAATCACAAGTGTAATACATCAAAATAAAGCTTAACACCTTGTTAATCCAGCCGATGTGTCAGATTTCAAAATGGCATTAAGGCGAAAGCACACCATGTGATTATCTGAGGACAGCTCCCCGCAGACAAAACCATGAAAACATATTTCAACCAGGCACGTGCGACACAAAAGTCAGAAATAGCGATACAATAAATGCCTTACCTTTGATGATCTTCTTCTGTTGGCACTCCAAAATGTCCCAGTTACATTTTGTTCAATAATGTCCTTCTTTATATCCATAAAAAGTTTAGCTGGCGCGCTTCAGTCAATAATCCACCCAGTTTCCCTCCATCAAAATGCATACAAAATTAATCCCAAACGTTACTAATAAACTTTTCCAAACAAGTCAAACAACGTTTATAATTAAACCTTAGGTACCCTAATATGTAAATAAACTATACAATTTAAGACGGAGAATCGTTATTGTCTTTACCGGAGAAAAATACCAAAGAATGCACTCTCATTCATGCGCTTGGAAACACTACAGCCAAAATGGGAGCCACCTAGAAAAAATACAATTTCTGGCTCATTTTTACAAAAACCAGCCTGAAACTCTTTCTAAAGACTGTTGACATCTAGTGGAAGCTCTAGGAACTGCAATCTGGGAGGACTTCGCCATAATAAAAGTAACAGCCATTGAAAATCGTGGTAGGCTGAATTTTTTTTTGATGGGGGGGTGGTTTGTCCTCGGGGTTTCGCCTCTCATATCAGTTCCGTTATACTCACAGACATTATTTTAACAGTTTTAGAAACTTTAGAGTGTTCTATCCAAATCTACCAATTATATGCATATCCTAGCTTCTGGGCCTGAGTAACAGGCAGTTTACTTTGGGAACGCTTTTCATCCAGAGGTGAGAATACTGCCCCCTACCCAAAAGAGGTTAGGGAGGAGGCTTCTGATGTTAACATGCATGAAACCAAGGCTTTTTCGATTACAGAAGTCAACAAATGAGAGTGCCTGGGGACATGCAAGCCCTGGGTTAACCTCCACATCACCCGAGGACCAGAGGAGGAGTAGGATGAGAGTACGGCTAAAGACTATCAAAACTGGTTGTCTAGTGCAAAGCTAACTGGTGCTAGCTTCGGGGCAGGGGCGTTAGCCACTATAGCCACTCGGTAGCAGCTAGCTAGCAGTGATGATCTGCTGCAAAGGTCCAGAGAATATGGCAATTGTCCGGTAGGAGTAGTGGATTCTAGCCGTGTCCGAGAGGCATCAGCTGGGTAGCCGGGTGATCACAGAGTGGGCCGGGAGGGGGGCCTGGCTCAGGGCTAGCTTTGGGGCTGGGTCACTCGGTGGCAGCTAGCTAGTAATGGTCCAGGGTTTAAGGCAGGAATCCGGCGTTGTAGTGGAGAAAAACAGTCCGAGGCTGGTAGGTATTATCCAGGCAAAAAAAACGGTTTGTAGGGCCTCCCGGGTGGCGCAGTGGTCTAGGGTGCTAGCTGTGCCACCAGAGACTCTGGGTTCGCACCCAGGCTCTGTCGCAGCCGGCCGTGACCCGGGAGGTCCATGGGGCGACACACAATTGGCCTAGCGTTGTCCGGGTTAGGGATGGTTTGGCCGGTAGGGATATCCTTGTCTCATCGTGCACCAGCAACTCCTGTGGCGGGCCGGGCGCAGTGCACGCTAACCAAGGTAGTAGCCAGGTGCACAGTGTTTCCTCCGACACATTGGTGCGGATGGCTTCCGTGTTAAGTGAGCATTGTGTCAAGAAGCAGTGCGGCTTGGTTGGGTCGTGTTTTGGAGGATGCATGGCTCTCGACCAGCGCCATTCCCGAGTCCGTATGAAAGTTGCAGCGATGAAACAAGACTGTAACTACCAATTGGATACCACGAAATTGGGGAGAAAAAAGGGGTAAAAAGAATAATAATAAAAATAAGAAAAAATACAAATTGCTGTGCCGTAACGCTCCCCATCCTACCTTGAGAAGATCTGCAGAGAAGAATGGGAGAAACTCCCCAAAAACAGGTGTACCAAGCTTGTAGCGTCATACTCAAGAAGACTCGAGGCTGTAATTGCTGCCAAAGGTGCTTCAACAAAGTACAGAGTAAAGGGTCTGAATACTTATGTAAATGTTATATTTCAGTTGTTGTTTTTTTAAGAAATTCGCTACAATTTCTAAAAACCTGTTTTTGCTTTGTTATTGTAGGGAATTGTGTGTAGATTGAAAAAAACAACTATTTAATCCATTTTAGAATAAGACTATACCCTAACAACATTTGGAAGAATTCTAGGGGTCTGAATACTTGCTCAAAGCTAGCCTATTAGCTACATTATTACTGACCTTCCCTTGCTAGTTTGAATGTATTGACAATCCCATTTTTAGTAACGTCCGTCTGTTTTTGTCCAAAATATTGAGTCATTGAAACTTAAACAGTGCATCCTGAAGGGCTGGAGGCAGCAAACAATGTCTCAGGAAAGCTTGGATTTACAACCTGATATCAGTGTTTGTTGGACTACCAAGAAATATATTGGTGAATTAGCTATTACTCATGCATTGAACTGCATCCATCTATTCTGCCAACAATCCCTTACTCTTCATCATGGAGCATAAACTGGGAATTTGATATTTTTGACTGATATTATGATGGTCTATTTGTTTCATATCTGCAAAGTAGTTAAAATGCTGTTAGTTCCACTTTAACAATGAGTACAGTTAAGTAATTTATTTTCCATACTCAGACGTTGGCTAGTATGTTGCAACTGAAACCCAGTAGAATTAAGCATGATAAAAAATGTGGGTCTGTTACAGGAATAACACAGACTTGTTAGACACATGTCAGGAGACAATCAGTGGTAATATTTTAGTCATGGGGAGGACTGGAACAGGGGGCACGTTTGTCTGCTAATGCTCATGTCACACTCTTAATGTGGAATCAGCCAGACAAGCAGCACAGCACACCGCTTAAACACCCACAATGGCCTGACTCATACACTGCAAAACACAATTAATTTAGATATCCTTTATCATCTGACATGTTTGGAATAAAGCACTGAAGTGTGCCCCAAAATAATTATTCATCTCTCGTAAATATTGCACACAAGGATGAGCACCTGCAAAGACCAGCAACATACTGTATGACTGAAGGTGTACATAATATAACTCTATAACTGCTATAATGACAAGTATACAATATTAAGCAGTTTCCCAAACTAGGGATCGCCTGACATGAAAATGGAGTCACAGGAGAATTTCCAAATTCCTGAAGATTTTAAAAAAATATTATAACATTGTCTTTGTATCTCAAAATCATTGTAATGTTAACCTTCAAATTAAAATGATTCAAATCTAAAAGATAAAATGCAAACAGAGAGCGCCCTTAGATTATGGGACAAGGCTGCACTTGACCCACGGGGAATGGCTAGGCCCACTATGCTGTGAAACCACACACTATTGCAGAGTCTTTGATATTACTGGCTGCAATTGATATAAACAATGTGTGGGGAGGCAGAGGCGCAGAAACTCACATCAACACTTTTATCAGATAACACTGTTATTAAACAAATAAATGATGCTATTGCAGACTTGGTTACATTTCTGTGTAATGAAAGGAAAATGTGTCTCCTTGCCTATGTAACAGACATATTTGGGAAACTGAAAGGACTGAACGCAAGCATGCAGGGGAAATACAAAAGCATTCTACCTGGACAAAAGGAACACCTATGTAAGAATGCTGTTCATTGACTACACCTCAGCATTCAAAACCATCGCTAAGTTAAGGTCCATGGGACTAAACACCTCCCTCTGCAATTAGATCCTGTATTTCCAGACGGGCCTCCCCAAGGTGGTAAGGGTAGGCAACATCACATCTGCCACGCTGATCTTCAACACAGGGGCGCCTCAGGGGTGCGTGCTTAGTCCCCTCCTGTACTCCATGTTCACCCAGGACTGTGTGGCCAAGCACGACTCCAACACCATCATTAAGTTTACTGACGACACAACCATGGTAGGCCTCACCAACAACGATGAGACAGCCTATAGGGAGGAGGTCAGAGACCTTGCAGTGTGGTGCCAGGTCAACAACCTCTCCTTCAACGTGAACAAGACAAAGGTGATGATCGTTGACTACAAGAAAAGGAGGGCCACACACCCCCATTCACATCAACTGGGCTGTAGTGGAGTGGGTCGAGAGTTTCAAGTTTCTTGGTGTCCACATCAACAACAAACTATCATGGTCCAAACACACCGAGAAAGTCGTGAAGAGGGCACAATGCCTTTTCCCTCTCAGGAGACTGAAACGATTAGGCATGGATCCCCAGATCCTCAAAAAGTTCTACAGCTGTACCATCCTGACCAGTTGCATCCCCGCCGGGCATCCGACTGAAAGGCGTTACAAAGGGTAGTGCTTACAGCCCAGTACATCACTAGGGCCAAGCTTCCTGCCATCCAGGACATATATACTAGGCGGTGTCAGATGAAGGCCCAAAACATTGTCGAAGACTCCAGTCACCCAAGTCATATTCTGTTCTCTCTTCTACCGCACGGCAAGCGGTACCGGAGCGCCAAGTCTAGGTCCAAAATGTTCCTTAACCTGTTGAGTGTAGGGGGCAGTATTTTGATGTTTGCATGATAAACGTACCCAAATGAAACTGCCTATTTCTCAGGCCCAGAAGCTAGAATATGCATATTATTGTCAGATTAGGATAGAAAAGACTCTAAAGTTTCCAAAACTGTCAAAATATTGTCTATGGGGCCTCCTGGGTGGCGCAGTGGTAGCTGTGCCACCAGAGACTCTGGGTTTGCGCCCAGGCTCTGTCGTAGCCGGCCGCGACCGGGAGGGTTGGCCGGTAGGGATATCCTTGACTCATCGCGCACCAGGGACTCCTGTGGCGGGCAGGGTTACCAGGTCGCCAGGTGCACAGTGTTTCTTCCGACACATTGGTGTGGCTGGCTTCCGGGTTGGATGCGCGCTGTGTTAAAGAAGCAGTGCGGCTTGGTTGGGTTGTGTTTTGGAGGACGCATGGCTTTCGACCTTCTTCTCTCCCGAGCCCGTGAGGGAGATGTAGCGATGAGACAAGATAGTAACTACTAACAATTGGATACTACAAAAAGAGGGTAAAATTAAAATATATAGAACTGATATTGCAGGCGAAAACCTGAGGAAAATCCACCAGGAAGTGCCTCTTATTTTGAAAACTCCCCGTTGCATTGCATGCCTTCCCTCCATTTAAAGGGATATCAACCAGATTCCTTTCTCTATGGCTTCCACATGGTGTGAACAGTCTTTAGACATAGTTTCAGCCTATATTCTGAAAAATTAGTGAGAACGATCATATCACGTCAGTGGGTGGCTGTGTGTCCCCAGAGTTTTGCATGCGCAACAGCTTGGAGCAGACATTTTCTCTTTCTCTCCTATTGAAAAAGCTACGGTCCGGTTTAAATATTATCGATTATTTATTGTAAAAACAACCTGAGGATTGTTTATTAAAAAACAAATGTGGATTTCTAAACAAAACATGCCAACCAAATGGAGGTTTTTGAATATAAAAATAATCTTTATCAAGCAAAAGGAACATTTATTGTGTAACTGGGAGTCTCGTGAGTGCAAACATCTGAAGATCATCAAAGGTAAGTGATTCATTTTATTGCTTTTCTGACTTTCGTGACCAATCTACTTTGCTGCTAGCTGTTTGTAATGTTTTGTCTGCTGAGACAGATGTCTTCACATAAACGCTTGGTTTGCTTTTGCTGTAAAGCTTTTTTTAAATCTGACATGCCAGGTGGATTAACAACAAGCTAAGCTGTGTTTTGTTATATTGCACTTGTGATTCCATGAACATTAATTTAATTAGAATTTGGCACTCTGTAATTCAGCTGATGTTGACGAAAATGATCCCGCTAACGGGATGGGTGCGCTTAGTAGTTAACAGCTTCTACCCCAAAGCCATAGCACTGCTGAACAATTCATCAAATAGCCATTGTGTTTTATTATGTTACTTAAAAAAAAAAAAACTTTTGTTTATTTTGTAAATATTTTCTTAACTCTATTTCTTGAAATGCATTGCTGGTTACAGGCTTGTAAGTAAGCATTTCACTGCATTTCACCTGTTCAGCGCATGTATTCAGCGCATGTGACGAATAAAATTTGATTTGATTTGAGATGAGTGACTGAATCAGTAGATTCAGAGGAAATAATTCTTATTGGAGAGAGTCTTTCAAAAGTGAACCATGCCCCCTTCCCTAGGCTGAAAACAGCATCAGTAAGTGTCCTACACGAGTGATGACTGCTCACCTCCAACACTTGGAAGATCACTTTGGGACCTACTTCCCAATCCATTTGATTGTAATCCTTGCTCAGATGACATGCCAGTAAGTGAAATCGAACAGCTGATTGAGCGGTCATGTGAACGAATGCATTCACCGGTCACTACAGACGAGTTTTGGTTCCTGACTCAATGGGAATCTTCAGTTCATTGAAGACTACTGGGACTGGGGAAAATATTTTTTTAAGCTCATCCAACTCGGGAACTCTGGCCTCTTTCTAGAGCTCCGACTTCCCGACCTGAAGATCACTGACGTCATGATTTGACCTTGTTTTTTTCCGAGTTCCCAGTTGTCTTGAAAGCACCATCAGTGCTTGTGGATGTGACAGCACTGTCGACCACGCTCCCTGATTTTTGTCACACCCTGATCTGGTTCACCTGTCCTTGTGATTGTCTCCACCCACTCTAGGTGTTGCTTATTATCCCCAGTGCATATATCCCTGTGTTTCCTGTCTCTCTGTGCCAGTTCGTCTTGTTTTCCAAGTCAACCAGCAGTTCTCTTGCGCCTATTTTTTTCCCCAGTCTCTTTTGGTCCTAGTCCTCCTGGTTTTGACCCTTGCCTGTCCTGACTCCGAACCTGCCTGCCTGACAACTCTACCTGTTCTGTCTTCAAGCCTGCCTATCCCCTTGTACTGTTTGGACTGGGATCGGAACACCTGCCTGGCCTGACCTCGAAACTGCCCTTCATCTGGTACTGTTTGTGACTCTGAACCGGTGTATGAGCTCTCGCCTGTCCCGACCTACCTTTTGCCTACCCCTTGGATTAATAAGTATCAGAGCTCAACCATCTTCTTCCTGTGTCTGCATTTGGGTCTCGCCTTGTGTCCTTATAGATTTTGAGAAGCTCCGACGCAACATGAATCAAGCAATCACATCTCATTAGTGGTGATGAGAAGATACATTCAGTCAGACTAATTTGCAATTGACTGTCATAGTCCCATATTTAAAAAGTAAACATTGGCTGTTAATTACATGGTTGGGGTCGTGAGAATTTTCAGATATCAAAATGGGGTAGTGGGCCAAACCCCTAGTATAAGCACTACTATTGGAATGTTTCTGACTGCTTTAGATAGCTGACTCTTATACTATTAATGATACTGTGCACTAGACAAGCTAAATAAATGTATGTCTTATTCTAAACAGTAATTGCCAACATCAGAGAGCCCTCTCCTAGTCTTTGTGGTCAGTGTGCCCATTTGGGCCATCAACAGCCAGTGAGGCTGTATGAATATCAGAAGCCTGTCGTCTAACAGTGGGGGGTCTGAGGAAGAGGAAGGAGGGCCCTCTGATGGAGGTCACTCTCCATGCTCCCCTTCAGCCTGACTACCTGCCACCCCACTCACTGGCTCTCCTCCGAGAAATAAATGTACACGCCATACACGCTCGCAGGCACGCACACACACACACCGAAAAACACACCACCCCTTCTTTCTCTTCCTCTATCTATGATTACCTCCATCCCTCAGGCTTCAACTGGAGCATCACAGAAGAGAGAGCTGTGCTTTGATCTCAGTGCCCCATGAGCCTGAGCTGGGAGATCAAGGGGCCAGTTTGTCTTGAATCTCGCCAAGCCCAGAGACCAGAGACCCAGAGACGACCACAGAGGAAGAGTGAACATAATTGGGGTGGCAGGGTAGCCTAGTGGTTGGAGTGTTGGACTAGTAACCGAAAGGTTGCAAGTTCAAATCCCCGAGCTGACAAGGTACAAATCTGTTGTTCTGCCCCTGAACAAGGCAGTTAACCCACTGTTCCTAGGCCGTCATTGAAAATAAGAATTTGTTCTTAACTGACTTGCCTGGTTAAATAAAGGTTAAAATAGTGAAGTGCCTTTTTACATCCATTTTCGTGGACGGTGAACAGGCTGATAGTGTGTGTTAACTATTCTCTCTTCTACCTCTCTTGGTCTGTCAATAAATCAAATACAACACAAAACATAGGAGATATTGTGGTGTTCTGATTAGCTCAGAAACAATGACAAATAATTGTTCATAGTTGGGCAGTTAATCAATGAACTGAGAGATTTTTGTTTATGTTGGAAATGTAGAAATGTTGAGTTATTTGTACTGTCATCCAACATGAGACATTTCTGAGACTCATGAAATTGACTGAGACTGCTCTGCTGCTAATGGTGCTGTCTGTATTCCCCATGTGTCTTGTTAACTTTCTAAAGTTTCTCTGCCAGTTATTTATACCTCCCCTCTGGGTCCTGCTTTGGTGAGAATTCTCCCTTGAATTACCATGGAAACAATTTTAAGTTTCGTCCCGGTGGATCCATTCAATTTATGCGATGAATAATGAATATGAGGATTTGAGACGTCACTATGTCACCGTCTGTGTCTGACTAGGTCAACAAGGAAGAAACAAACTTGGTTTAAACAAATGAATACCAACTAGGGAAGCAAAAGGAGGCATGTGTATTCTCATGACAATTGAAACATTGAAAATATAAATGACACAAATGAATCAGGAACAATAAACTTAAAGGTGAAGGCGGCTGTATTGTGATAAACTGGAATTGTCTTGAATTAGGAATACAGAAGACAGGACAAAAAAGAAACACGTGGAGAAAGAAATTAAGTTGATAAATGAGAAATAAAACTATCGAGTCTGTGGAATCCCTACAAGGAAAAAAGGTCTGCTGATGTACTACAGTGGCTACATACACTGAGAACACAGTCAAAGCTGTTCTAACTGTGTGTGGTTGAGTGTAGGTAAGTTAGCTATCTGTTGTCCTCCTGTATAGAACAGAGGAGAATAGATTCATCAGCACACTCATGTGTTAACCTAATAAGATAATATCCATGAAATTCAACTATTACTATATTTGGCCTTCAATGCTGTCCTTGGTAACAAAGAACAAAGATTCACCGTGGAGGGAAAACATTTGTGACTACTTTATAGATACTCTGTAAACTTCTCAAGTTCAACTCCTTGATGGAAAATCTGTTAAAAAAAAAAGGTTTACAATTTCAGCATTGTCTGTGTAATTCTCTCAATTCAAAGATACTGTCTAAATACACTCTCTGTTAATTCCAGACCAACCTTCCATTCAGGATATTGTAAACAGCACACAGTCTCTAAATACAATTTAATTTGGCTGCTCTCTCCCTTCCAGTCCAAATAGACAGTATTCTCTTATCTTCTCCTTCCTTCCCGCAGGACACAGACAAAAAACTGCTAAACCTCCGGCAAACGCAATTTGTAATACAAGTCATTTCCTGTGTGTCCCTGCAGCCAAACTGGCACATCTGTTGTGCCCATTGGCTGTGTCTCCTCTCCACAGTTCCCCTATGTGTATGCCAATGCAATCAACCAGGGCTGACCAAGGGCGGGCACTGGCATGGGGCAGATGCATCCCTGGAACAAGGCCCATGACCAGATTACAGCAAATGGACTTATGATACTATTAACAGTCAATTTACTGCTGATCAGGGAGGCCAAACATAAAGCATTGAGCAAGACCGTACCTCTGAATGAGTCTCTCATTGTGGATGATATTTTATTTGTTTCTGGCACTCAAGGCTGTAATGAACATGACCGGATCACTGTAAATGGACTTACAAAGGGGCAATCTACTTTTTAATTAACTATATATAGCCATTGATTATTGAAAGATATACTGTAACTTTAAAATGATGCATGAGCTTATTTTAACTGTCTAACCCCATCAGAACCCAAAATAGAAATGCTTTTTACTCCATTGTTTGTAAACAATTGCATTGTAAACTAACATTGTACAGATTCAAAACATGGCTCAAACATCCTCAAACATCCTTATTCATCCGAATTCTAATCCATCTGATTATTCTACATCAGAAATAACCTGAATGACCTGACAAAGGGCCTTGTACTTTCACCCTCGTATTAAAACATGAATATGCCATTGATATGTGACAATAACATAGAGAACGTCATTGACATAATCTAGCCGTCTGGGATGCCCAACTGTGTATTTATAGAACCAGACCTTCTGTATGTCTTATTCAGGGGGGTAGCAGGTAGCCTAGTGGTTAGAGCATAGGGCTGAAAGGTTGCTGGATTGAAATCCCGAGGCGACACGGTAAACATCTGTCAACAGAGACTCATCTGGCTTGAGCACCACACTTTTAGGTAAATATATATATATATATATATATATATATGTACATACACATACAGTTGAAGTCAGAAGTTTACATACACCTTAGCCAAATATATTTAAACTCAGTTTTTCACAATTCCTGACATTTAATCTGAGTAAGAATTCCCTGTCTTAGGTCAGTTAGGATCACCACTTTATTTTAAGAATGTGAAATGTCAGAATAATAGCAGAGAGAATTATTTATTTCAGCTTTTATTTCTTTCATCAAATTCCCAGTGGGTCAGAGATTTACATACAGTCAATTAGTATTTGGTAGCATTGCCTTTAAATTCTTTAACTTGGGTCAAACATTTCGGGTAGCCTTCCACAACCTTCCCACAATAAGTTGGGTGAATTTTGGCCCATTCCTCCTGACAGAGCTGGTGTAACTGAATCAGGTTTGTAGGCCTCCTCGCTCGCACACGCTTTTTCAGTTCTGCCCACAGACTTTCTATGGGATTGAGGTCAGGGCTTTGTAATGGCCACTCCAATACCTTGACTTTGTTGTTCTTAAGCCATTTTGCCACAACTTTGGAAGTATGCTTGGGATCATTGTCCATTTGGAATACCCATTTGTGACCAAGATTTAACTTCCTGACTGATGTCTTCAGATGTTGCTTCAATATATCCACATAATTTTCCTTTCTCATGAAGCCATCTATTTTGTGAAGTGCACCAGTCCCTCCTGTAGAAAAGCACCCCCACAACATGATGCTGCCACGCCCGTGCTTCACGGTTGGGATGGTGTTCTTCGGCTTGCAAGCCTCCCCCTTTTTCCTCCAAACATAAGGGTGGTCATTATGGCCAAACAGTTCTATTTTGTTTCATCAGACGAGAGGACATTTCTCCCCATGTGCAGTTGCAAACTGTAGTCTGGCTTTTTTATGGCGGTTTTGGAGCAGTGGCATCTTCCTTGCTCAGCAACCTTTCAGGTTATGACGATATAGGACTTGTTTTACTGTGGATATAGATACTTTTGTACCTGTTTCCTCCAGCATCTTCACAAGGTCCCTTGCTGTTGTCCTGGGATTGATTTGCACTTTTCGCATCAAAGTACGTTCATCTCTAGGAGACAGAACGCATCTGCTTCCTGAGCAGTATGGTGGCTGCGTGTTCCCATGGTGTTTATACTTGCATACTATTGTTTGTACAGATGAATGTGTTACCTTCAGGTGTTTGGAAATTGCCCCCAAGGATGAACCAGAGTTGTGGAGGTCTACCATTTTTAGGTTTATATTGATTTTCCCATGATGTCAAGCACAGAGGCACTGAGTTTGAAATTATGTCAGTTAGCCTATCAGAAGCTTCTAAAGCCATCACATCATTTTCTGGAATTTTTGCCCTAATAATTTGGTGTATTTTCACCAACGTGGTATTGTAAACACATCGTTCGTGGCCTGGTGTGTGCTGGTTTGGCTACTTTTTTTGTACAGCTTTGACAGTGCTATTGATAGTAGTTGTGGTGCTTGGCTTGCACGTACAAATTCAGAACACACAACATTGTACAATATAATTGGTTTTAGACGTGTCAAATTAAAACACATCAAATAGTGTTATATGAGGTGTATTTTTTGACACGCAAAGACCCAAACGGTGTTCAATGTGCCTCACCCTAATAATTTGGTCTATTTTCACCTCTTAATTTCACCTACTGTTCTAACTTAGTGTTGCACAAATAGCCTACAACCTGTTGTAGAGAAACGTAATCATTGAATATTGTAAAAGCTTTCATTGTCTGTTTATATGCCCCATTTATTTATCCTATGGTTCTGACGTATACAGGGAGTACACTGTAAGAACGGACTATGTTCTGAATTCTGTCACTGTACATTTCAAAAGTGCTGAACAAATAGTTATAGTTATATTGACTACGTCCATCGTTGCTCATTAATGTCTTCATCGGAATTATGGATTGCCTCTTATCCGCGTGTCATCCCCTTATGCCATAGTTTGTACATCTCAATTGTCAGTAGAAATCACATTTGTTTAAGCAAGTCTGCCATATCAGCTATGTTTTTATGTGTAGTGGCTTTGCTGGCATGCATCAGACTTTTTTTGTTGTTGTTTGCCCCAACAAGATTTACATGCTAAAATCGCCACTGGGAGGGATTAGTCCTTCTTCCTGCCCTGACTGACTGACTGACTGACTGACTGACTGACTGACTGACTGACGGGCTGACAGACAGACAGACAGACAGACAGACAGACAGACAGACAGACAGACAGACAGACAGACAGACAGACAGACAGACAGACAGACAGACAGACAGACAGACAGACAGACAGACAGACAGACAGACAGACAGACAGACAGACAGACAGACAGACTGACAGTCAGACAGGCAGTTAGACAGACAGACAGACAAACAGACAGACAGACAGTCAGACAGACAGACAGACAGACAGACAGACAGACAGACAGACAGACAGACAGACAGACAGACAGACAGACAGACAGACAGACAGACAGACAGACAGACAGACAGACAGACAGACAGACAGACAGACAGACAGACAGACAGACAGAGATTCCAGGAAGAGGTGACACTTACTCATCTATTCTTCAACTTATTCTGGGTCTCACATAACCATACACCACTATTGTTTTCACACTAGAGGTAAAACTAAGGTCATGCAGTTCAGAAGCAGAAAATCTTGCAGAAGTAATATACCATTGAAATTGAAGTAGAAACTAAGCAAATGAAGTAGCTGGTGACTTCCACATTTTGGGAAGTAGCAACATAGTCATTTTAGACAGTATTTATAATCTACCCTTGCTGCTGTTGTACTTTACAACAGAGTATATTACAGAGGGACGCTAGAAATGGTTATGAACAGAGAGAGAGGGTGCCTGACCAGAACAAGAGGCCGGAAAAACTACTTGACTGTTCTCTAAAGGGGATAAAGTGAGCCCAAAATACAGTGGGTGGCTAATCCACTCTCCTTGGCAGTTGGGAGTCTGTAAAAGTCACAAGCTGGTTGATCCTAAAAAGTCTGGTGTGCCTCATCGCCTGCCCAATCCTCTGTCCCAAAACACAGGATGCATTATCCATAAACTCCGTGACGGAGAATAGACAAACGCAAAGGACAAAACACTGAACAGTTGAATGGTGATATTTATAGCCCAGACATTGGGAAATGAAATGGAGATGGCTAAAGCATTACACTGTAGCCTTAATCTTATGGCTAGGGGTATATGAAATGATAAGAAAGACCAAACCCAGGGACAGATGGTTAGATCAAGGAGGGATGGCCTCTTACCAACTAATACAGCAAGCTTCCTTAACATTGCCAGCAGCATACTACCCTGAATCCCACTGCTGGTTTGCTTCTGAAGCTAAGTAGGGTTGGTTCTGGTCAGTCCCTGGATGGGAGACCAGATGCTGCTGGAAGTGGTGTTGGAGGGCCAGTAGGAAGCACCATTTCCTTGGGTCTAACAAAATATCCCAGAGCAATGATTTGGGATATTGCCCTGTGTAGGCTGCTGTCTTTCAGATGGGATGTTAAATGCCTGTCCTGACTCTCGGTAGTCACTAAAGATCCCATGGCATTTATTGTAAGAGTATGGGTCTGGCCCTCATACCATCATGGTCACCTAATCATCCCCAGCTTACAATTGGCTCATTCCTCTTCCCTGTAACTTTTCCCCAGCTCGTTGCTGTAAATGAGAATGTGTTCTCAGTCAACTTAGCTGGCAAAATAAGTGATAAATTAAGAATTGTACAGTAGGCCTACCTTTGTCATGGCCCTTACATAAAGCAAAACAGGGTACTTTGTTTGTCTGGCAGTTTGTTTAATGCACTTGTTTGTTATGGGATGGATACATTTACCTGAAAATGGGCAATTCTGATTTAAATGCTATGAAAACAATTATTTCTTACAGCTTAACCTGATCCAACAGAAAGCAAACTAAATGCTTTTAAGAGCCTTTGAGAACTTTAAATGAAGAACACTTGAGGGTAATATTCTATAAAAATGGTGGTGGAGATTCAGAAAGCCTGCAGATCCACAAAGGCAGAGAGGAGTGAGTGGTGTGCTGCTGTCCTCATCATGCTGACAGTCCACAGAGGGGTGACTGAGCCTCCTCTCTCTACATTACCTTTCACAACTTCCTCAATTCTACATCCAGACACAAAGCAGCATCCCTGCAGCCCCTCAGCAGAAACAGCTCTGTCAAACTCAGTTAGCCTACCGCCTCAGAGGAGGGCTGCTTCTGCCTGCCTCTCCCTCCCTCCCACAGCAACCAAGGAGCTTTTCACATCAAGCCATGCCAGTTCAGACGCCCCGGCCGTCAATCCACACAGCAACAAAGGTAAACAGCCTGCCGTCTCACAAACAGAGGCCTTCGTCAGTTTGATTACACTGTGAGTGTCTGGGGGCTGAGGAGGGCCGGGGGGAGGCAGGGAAGGCGACCCGGCCACAAGACTGGGAGAGCTTCATTAACAGAAGGTAATTGCACTGGAGCCATGTGGCAGGCAGGAAGAAACACTTTGTGTTGAGATCTTCAGGCGTCTTAAAGCCCTTGGGGGTTGTTGTTTACTCTCAAAATGAAGGTGAGTATAAAGGAGTTGTATTTGGCCGATAGCAGTAAACAAAAAGTAAACGCGTCATCCCCAAGCTGGAGAGGTCAAAGGGGGCATCAGGCTCTGTGCTGAGTGCAGACACGGTTGTGCATGACGAGCCGTGAAATGACCCAGAGCAGTGGTAGTAAGCTGGATGACAGGCGTGACCATGGAGTGATCCACTTCAGACATGTTCACAACCTCCACCTCCCTAAGGGAAGATGAGTCTGCAAGGCATGACCTGTACCACACAATCTCTCTTTCGCTCTCTCCCTTTCTCCTCTCACTCTCCCTCTTGCTTCCCTCTCTTTCTCTGTCAAATTGTGATTCTCTGTCAAAGTGTGATTCCTACCATGAAAATACAAGGCATACCTCCACTACTGTAATCGTATTACAGAGGTTATACTCCATTTGGTGTTTCTATGTTTCTGCTGCTTCTATGGTGTGTGTGTTTGGAGTGCTGTGCGAAATCTGGTGCTTTTATGGTAAATAAATAGCACAAAAAAAATGATATCACTGGACAGAATCCCCCTTTGCTGGCCCCGTCTTTTGGAGGAATGATAAGAGACAGGCCTTGTTTATTTGAGTCTCTGCACCTGGACCATTATCTCTTGGCCTCTCCACACACCACACACTGACAGACAACTGTGATAGCAGCCCTTTGTTCTGATGAAAGGAGAGGGAGGAGGAAAGGGACGTTTTACGGGGAAATACAGCAAATTGTGCAAATTCAGGAGGCATATGAGAAAAATGGATTGCGACATCAAGGGCGTCTGCTCAAAGGATGCCTTCAGATGATCTTGGGCACGGTATTCGTTCCTATGTCTCTCAGCCAGTCTGATATAAACATCTGGGCTCCCCATATTAGCAGTTGTTTCAAAGAACTGTCTGCGAACAGGCACAGGAGATGTGTCTGTGATGCTACTGATGTAAGTGGTGAAAGGCACAACAGGGCAAAGACGGTACAAGCACATTTTTCATACGTCTTCTTTGTCTGAGTGCTTGTTAAAACAACCAAGAGCAATTATAGTACATACTGCGTTTATAGGACCTTTATAGTCCATTAAAATGCTGTCTAAAATCCCGACTTTCCCCACCATTCACATAAAATGACTCACAATGTGACATTATGATGGGTTTGAATTGAGACATGTCTCAATGGTAGGCAATTTTTAGTATTTACCTGACTCCCAATTGTAACGGAAATCAGAGAAATAAAGCTTGTTAATTTCTCAAATAGGCAGACAAGAAAATAAGCATCATGCTATTTACCCTATATAGCCAGAGTATGTTGTGTGTGAACCATGGGCTGCCCACTCACCAGCCCTGGCTAGGATCATCCCCTCTTTCTCTGTTTGCCTCCATAATCCAGATATAATCCTGAGATGTACACACAGCTAAGGCTCATGGGCAGACCAGAGACTCCTGTATGGCTCAGTTTGTCCTGAATTGCAGTGGTTCTGCATGGTGCAATTGGTAGAGCATGGTGCTTGTAACCAATGTTCCCTCTAAATTGCACACGTGTACACTTGCACAGCTCTTCCAGGACTGCCTCACAGAAATATCAGCCCTCAGAGAGAAGCATGAGATTGAACTTCACTCAACTTTCTAGAGCAGTGGTCACCAACCGGTCAATCACCTAACATTTCTGGAAAAAAAAACAAATGATAAAGCCTTGTGTTCCTATTTATTTATTTTTTGTCTCGGGCTGTTTGCGGTAGGTGCACCCGATTCAGCTGCCCTGCTCGCGCCGGTCAGGAAAAATGTTGCCATTTTGAACCATTCCATGTGTCTGAAGGTACAAACACTGCCTTCCGCTGGGCCCAGATGTTTAAGTTCTTACTCAGCACTGTCAACACTTTGTATTCAACACATTTATAAGCTATAAAATGGGTGTTCTTCCAATTTCCACTCAGCGCCACAACAAGCAGTGCAGCAGTAATGAATGAGTGGGAAAGTGTATCTATTGGCTTGCGTTGTTGTTATTATTAGCGGCTTGGGTCTTTTTTAATAGAGAGGAAGATTTGACTTTCTCTGTTCATAGGAGTAACAATATGAATTTGTGCATGAGGGAGAAATAATGCAGTGCGACTCGAGTTTTGCCATCAGCTGAAAGACAGTGTCCATTTTTGGTCAGTGTCAGTGGAGGAAAGGGAGAGCGGAGGGATGTTGAGAAGCGGACCCAGTAAAATTTAAATTAAAAGCAAATTCTTTAATAAATGTTTTCTCACTCAGCTGTGCTTCACAAATAATACAACAATGGATCTAATACCGATGTCATCATATGGCCTACCTCCAATTTTGAAATATATATATTTTTTAAGTGGCCTGAGCAATTCAAGAAAAGCCCAAATGTGGTGATAATGTAATGTATAGCGTACTGCACAAACCTCATTGATACGGTACTGTTTTTCATTGGTTAATGTTGCATTAGCTTAATTTTTTTTAAGTCATGTTAATAAAAATATGAGTGGTAGATCTCAGCACTCATTATGACTCAAAGGTGATCTTGACTCAGAAAGGTTGGTGACCACTGTTCTAGAGTTTTCCCTGTTAACACTATCAGCGTTTCCCTTTACTGTGGTAATTGTGATCGAATCAATGCAATATAAGCCACTTTCATTGCAACATACCAAAACAAAAGGATCTATGCAAGAAATTGTGTTGTACGCTGAACACATTGGAGTAGGATTCTATTGCATTGACACGCACTACACAGCCTGTACTCTATACAGACCGGTGTGGCAGTAGGCCTAAATGCAAATAGACGATTGTCATATATGGATCTGTGCCATTTACTTTTAACTGGACTGTGTTTACAGCATGAGCGGTCGTGAGTAGCTGCGCTTGTTTTGAGATCAAAGCGAGAACTTCATGTAGCCACATGTGCACTTTTTGTTCATATCCTGTGCTCGTTAGTGATTTATTAGCCCAGTTTTAGATTATTTGTAGTCAGCAATAAGGGAGTGATTGCTTCCTATAAGAGCACAAAACACATTTTGTGTACATTTCGAGTACATTTCTCGAAATCTTTGAAAAGCGGCAGTGTTGTATTTTGAGGCAGTCTTGAATTAGCTAAATAGCCAATAGGAAGAGGATAGCATCATTTGTCTGATTCTCTGTAATAATGGTATGGGAATAATAAAGCATTTTATTTTGTAAAGTGGCTTCTTGCAGCAAACAACACAACAACATTTTCAGTCACCTTCTTGTCTGAAGGACAAGTGGATAAACAGGTTAATGTCAAGCCCTGCATGTAGGCCTACATTGAACACCACATATTGGCTGTTACTGTAGGCAGCTATTTCTATGTTAAAATGTTAAGGGATGCATTTTCTGCATTGTTTTTGATGGTAGGCCACTCTGATAGGCCTACATTATGATCGAGTAGCCACAGTAGCCTACCTGTCCACTGTTTTAACTGTAGCTTAAAGCGGGTACAGCCTCAGTGTTCACAGTAAACGCACTCTGGAAGTCACACAGATTTTTCACAAAGTTGAAGTTTGCGCTCAGCAGACCTGAAATTTGCTCAGTAGCAAAAATTGTTTTTGATAGAACATTGCTTGTGATGTCAGAATTGTGGGTTTGATTCCCAGGGCCCACACGTAAAATGTATGAAAGCATCTGTTAAATGGCATATATTATTATTATAGAATCCTTAGACACACTCGCCTTGTAACTCTCAATACTCCCCAGTCCCCACTATCCTCCTTTCTCAGCACAATGTTCTCTTAAAATCATCTTGGGAAGAGAACAGCTCAGTGTTGCAATCTGTGTTCCCTTCAAATTACTATAATAGACCTTTCATCATGATAAATAAACTGACACAAAAAGTGACAGTGATTTTAATGAAGTGCCCATTGTTGTGGTTCCTCGTAGAGTGAGCCTCTATCCTCTTCCTCACTAATCACCACTCCCAAACACAGACTAAGGGGCTGTAACGATGAAGATCTGCTTTAAAGCACGATAGGCAATTAAAGGCCGTGGAGACTGCATTCAGGGTAAACACTGCGCATGTCGGCTCAATCAGAAATCACCTTTACATTTTAACGCAAATCTAACTAACTAACTTTTCAGCCTTGGTATAGAATAACCATCTTAAAAGGAATGACTTGGGACGTCGGTTATACGATGAAAGCTTCTTTTGGTAATACTTGTTCACGTTGCATTTTATCACTTAATAAAAAATACAAAATAATAAACTAAGTTGCTAACAAAAACCAGGCTAATCACTTGACACGTGTTCATAACTGGAGCATTCTCATTCTCTCTTTCCACTTCTTGTTGCAAAGCATTCTGGGGCTTTCAGTCAATATCGTAATCCAATACTAACCAATGCAACAGAAATGTACATAATACTCTTAATCTTCATCACACGAATTCTAATACAATTACTCTTCTACATGTAAATCACTGTAAATAATATGTTTAGATACATCTCAATGAATTAACTCTGTACCCATTAAAGTTGCAACAGTTGTGTCGGGCCAGTAGATTGCAGTATTCTGTTTATCTGTGCTCTGCCAGTCTGACTGCTGAGTGTTACTGTAACAGGCCTGTAGTCTAATGGAAGAGACTATAAAACTGTCCCACCCTGATCTGTTTCACCTGTCTTTGTGATTGTCTCCACCCCCTTCCAGGTGTCGCCCATCTTCCACATTATCCTCTATGTATTTATACCTGTGTTTTCTGTCTGTCTGTGCCAGTTCGTCTTGTTCGTCAAGTCACCCAGTGTTTTAGCTCCTGGTTTTTCCAGTCTCTCGCCCTCCTGGTTTTGACCTTAGCCTGTCCTGACTCCGAGCCCACCTGTCTGACCACTCTGCCTGCTCCTCACCTTGAGCCTGCCTGCTGACCTGTACCTTTGCCCCTCCAACCTCCTTCCCCTCTGGATTATTGACCTCTGCTTACCCTGAGCCTGCCTGCTGTCCGGTACCGTTGCCCCACCTCTGGTTACTGATCCCTGCCTGCCTTTACCTATCTATTGCCTGCCACTGTGGGATTATTAAACTATTGTTTATTCAACGTGGTCTGCATCTGGGTCTTACCTTCATATCTGATAAAAACAGGGTTAGACAGATACTTCCAAGGTACATCTGGACCATGTCCCAGTGAGCTCATCAATCCAGACCCCACATCTGACTGTCCATGACAGGGTCTAACCCTCAGCTCCTCTGATGACCATCCCCTATTTGATTGGTACTGACACCTTAACCTGCACACAACTTGGAGATGGGTTGACAGAAGATAACAAGCTCACTGACACTTGTTTTTCCCTTTTCACAACAGGACAAACACAAGCTGAATATGCAATCACAGAGCAAAAAAACTAAGTGGGTGTATTTCATCTCGGAAATAGTCAAATAAATAAATAACATGCAAAATGCTCAATCAAGAAAACATTTTGCTTCCACATTTCTCTCCAGACTAAAAGCTGTAATACAAGCTGTCTGGCGTGTGTCTCTCCAGAGGCGGTGGGGCGAGGCCATCTGTGTGATGATTGTCCCTGTTCTCTCTGTGTCTCTCCTATGACTGACTGACTCACTGACTGACTGACTCACTGACTCACGGGGAGTCATCTGCCATTCAAATGACAGGTCCGAACAGAAGAATAGCTCGTCGGCCAGGAGCCGTTGGTCTGTTCCATTGTGCTGGGGCCTTGTTTGATGTGACAAGATTAGATTTCTGCGACAACACGCTGCAGTCATAGGCCTGGCTACATGGAGAATCAGTCAGAAAACACCCGGGGGCACACACTCACTGCACTATATGGCTGCAGACCTCCAGCGTTCATACATACACACACACTGACCTACACATACTTTTTCATCATCTGCAAAAGGCATATGTGTAGACATACAGTATTGCTCTGTATATTGCAATATTTTCTAAACAGTGAATCAAATATGGCAGATACCAAATGAAGACGCAAGAGTACAACATTTACCATCATGGTCAGGCTTGTTGGATACAGTGATGTTCTAGTCTTTACTTAAGGAAATCACACTTCAGTAATCCATAGTCAAATACATTGCAGACTAAATTGTATTAAATGAATTATTGACCAGGTCTACAGCTAATAATAACTGTTCAAACAAGCACATTAAAACCAATGATCTATGAAGATTCATGATTACAAAATGTGAAGGTGTAGCCTGAGTGGTGGTCTGTAGTGGCCTGCTTCACACACACCAAACAGATAACCTAACTTCTCTATGTTATTTGGGTGTGGAGGCGGAGATAAGGAAAATAACACACTCACATATCATTGAATACCCAAAGCACGTTGGCTCAAGGACGAGTGAAAGGCAATAAAACAAACAAATTTCTCCAAGCCGTTCTCCTTCCCCTCTATTTTCTTCCTGTGAATCATTTAGCTTGAGAAAATAAAAACACATAAACTTGGAGAGCCATCCACTCAAAGCCACGTCGAAGTGAAGTAGGCCGATCAAATTCACCTACAAAGGAGAGCAGATAGATAAATAAATAACAAATACACATGGCTGGAGAGAAGAATACTATTCCACATACGCTATAATCACATCAGGAAGGCAGCTCTTTCTCTGTTTTCCAAAGCATTGGCAATGGAGAGAGAGGGAGGTTCAGCACATAGACATTTAGAGCTGTTCATCTCATTGTTCGTCAGAGCAGTGGCACAGGGAGCTGCTGGCGCTGGCTGAGCAGGAAGGCTATACTACACCAGACTCTCATCTCACCACATAGATGCAATCCTATCAACTGCAGTGGCTGCTCTACAAAAATCTAGGCTGTGGATGTCCTGGAAGTGTGTAGTTTTGTTTTAGTGTGAATGCTATGAACAGTCCAAAGACACTATCCATTGAAATGCCTACCAATCCTTTATGATTGGGGTGTTATTTACAAGTAGAACATCATTTAACCAAATCCACCATATGAGAGAACCCACTGGACACATATTTCATTGAAATGACGTGGAAACAACGTTGATTCAACGAGTGTGTGCCGAGTGCGAAAACCTTGTATTAGGTAACCAAAAGAAAGGCATAACAATTAGTCAAACCAGTGATGAAAGCATGCATATGAAAATGAATGAAAGCTATGATATAATAACTAAATCAACAGAATACATCTCTATGTTTTGATTTGATCAACAACAGTGATGGACACAGGGGTCATCAGCTGGGCTTCGGACTCATTACAACCTAAAATAGTCCAGGCATTGTTTTGGATGCAGCAGTACCACAGACAGACAGCTTTGGGCCAAACAGGCCATTATATTGATTGGTCTAACAGCCTAACAGGGATCAAGGTCCACTGCTAACTAATCAACTTCTAGAGAGGTGCGTCCTTATCACGGACCACTCACTGAACAGTCTGCACAGTCTGCACTGATAGAACAGAACAGAACAGGCATGGTGGATGAGGCGCTCTGCATGAGTCAGAGGGTCTTCCTCCTTCCTGAACTGTTATCTAATGACTGACTGGAAAAGAAAAGACAACTAGGCTGCCCTGAGTGACAATGTTCAATATTTCTGACATGGCAGCAGATGTGAGGACTTCTCAATTATACATACATCTGGGATCACGGTTAAATACCTCTAAACACAGGAATGACAGGCTCACAACCACAACCACATCACAGCCCTGTTGGTAAGGAGAGAGCTAGGAGGTAAATAGCAGGAGCGGAGTGGCACTGTCCCGTAATGGAAAAGACCAGCAGATCTACAGTGGGGGAAACAACACATTGAAGAGATGTGTGGCAAGAAGAAGTGTGACGTTGGAAATAAACAAAAACATTTTATTTTCTTAAAATTGGATGGATAGACATCCACAGGACTGCCTGCTACTCAGGTAAGAAAACTATTCAATGGTCAGTCAGTTTGAGATAACACCCGGAATTGTTTTGTACTCAGCAATATCTATAAAAACACATCACCAAAAGCAAATATTCTGCTTTGTCTGATTGCAATCGTTGTCTGAATGTGTACCTGTGCAAGTGTGTGTGCATGTGTATGTATGTGTGTATATGTGAAATTTGGTGTTTCTAAACTAGCAGAACTGCCTCCTAATCACATAACATAGATTATCCTCAAATATAAATCAGTTTTGTGAGGGGGGAGTGATTGAAGTGAGAATTTTAGTAGTCGATAAAAGCTAATCTGCCATCTGAATCAGCCACAGAATATAGTAGCATTAGCTAGCTTGTCTGAAAAAGCAGTTGTGTAAGTCAGACACATTACCAATCCTAATGTTTGTGTTTGGCTTTGCCAATTTTCAATTACTTGTAAAGCTGCTATCCCCTTCCTTGATCTATCCACAACATCATTATCTTACTCTGCTACTTAGAATATGTTTACCCTTCCTGATGAATTCAATTACATCTTTTCAGAGGAAGTTACTGTGGGGGTGGCCCTGCCTGGCTGAGGTCAACGCTGGCTGTGAATACTAAAGCTACTCCTCCAAACACATTACACAGGCTATTACCTGCTGCCTTCCACATGGCTCTACCCGACCCAGCTGGGGCCTCTGTGCCGACCCAGATGAAGTGCTTTCTAGATGGGATCTGGCGTTCAGAACAGGGGGAAGAGAGCTGCAGCTGTCCCTGTGCTTAATCGTTTCAGAGAACCAGCTCCTCTGCACACGCCACTCCTGATTAGAGAGGTGTGTACGCAGCCTGGCAGAGCATGAACACTGGGGGGGGGATCACCACACTGACTGTTTTTTAGTGGGAGAGTGGTAGTAGGATCGATAAGGCAACAGGCCTAAGGGACAACAGCTGGAAACTCAGCCCATTCTGCTCTGCGTTGACAAAGTAGCAGCAGGCATCTGAGGGAGGTCAGATGTCAAATGGAGGTGGACATGAGAGGCAGAGAGGGAGGGAGAATCCACTTAATCCTTTTCAATCCCTGACCCTCTCTTAACTGCTTCTTTCCCCAGTCCTCTCTGTTGAGGGTGATATATCATAAAATGATTGGCTGTGAGTGATGGCATCTGCTCCTGAAGAGATTTTTTAGTTCCTCCACTGAACGCACGCCACTTGTGAAAAGGGCTGCGGTCGGTGTGAACCCTTCTAAATGGGAGGACCATGCCCCAGGACTACCTGACATGATGACTCCTTGCTGTCCCCAGTCCACCTGACCGTGCTGCTGCTCCAGTTTCAACTGTTCTTATTATTATTCAACCATGCTGGTCATTTATGAACATTTGAACATCTTGGCCATGTTCTGTTATAATCTCCACCCGGCACAGCCAGAAGAGGACTGGCCACCCCACATAGCCTGGTTCCTCTCTAGGTTTCTTCCTAAATTTTGGCCTTTCTAGGGAGTTTTTCCTAGCCACCGTGCTTCTACACCTGCATTGCTTGCTGTTTGGGGTTTTAGGCTGGGTTTCTGTACAGCACTTTGAGATATCAGCTGATGTACGAAGGGCTATATAAATCAATTTGATTTGATTTTGATTTGAAATGTGCTTCATCCCACTGGAGATAACTAGAAGAACGATGAGAGGAACCATCACAATCTGAAAATGGATTTTAAGTCCTCCTGAAGAACCTGCTCATCAAATCCGTATCTATTACCAAATAGCCATACCCAGGATCACTTAGAGTGATGGAATGGTAAACAGCCTTTAAAGGTTCCATTGCCATGTGTGCTCCATCTCCGGCCTATGGGTCACCAGGCTGCTCATTATGGCACACACCTGTCACCATCATTATGCACACCTGCGCGTCAGACTCACCTGGACTCTATCACCTCCTTGATTACCTTCCCTGTATATGTCACTCTCTTTGGTTCCTTCCCCAGGCATCATTGTTTCTGTTCCTGTGTCATGTCTGTGCGTTGTTCATTCTTCTTATTTTGTATTATGTTGTGTTTATTTATTAAAACACTCACTCCTTGAACTTGTTTCCCGACTCTCAGCGCACATCGTTATATCCATGCTCCTCTCTAGGCTAAGGTTTTGACTACAAAGCCACCCCTTATTTATCTGTACAAGAGAAACTGAATTCATTTTACACTGAAAAAAATACAGCAACAAAATGTCCAAGTGACAGAATCATTGCAGTGTAAAAAAAAGATTCAGTAAACAAGATATTTACAGAATAGTTTCCACAGAAACATAAACCTCTGAATCCACATTTGAAAAGATGACTCACATTAGAGTGCACATGACATACAGTGAGAGCAGAAAGCATTTGCACATGGAGAGCTGAAAACGGCAGCATTTAGCCAGGCTGTATGCTCCACCTGGGAGGCCGAGAGAGGCAGAGAGGCAGGCAATGGCTCTGTCAGGTGCCAAGCCCGGAAAACGGCAGCATTTAGCCAGGCTGTATGCTCCACCTGGGAGGCCGAGAGAGGCAGAGAGGCAGGCAATGGCTCTGTCAGGTGCCAAGCCCGGAAAACGGCAGCATTTAGCCAGGCTGTATGCTCCACCTGGGAGGCCGAGAGAGGCAGAGAGGCAGGCAATGGCTCTGTCAGGTGCCAAGCCCGGAAAACGGGGCATTCTGGCATAATGACTCTCATTTACAATTGACAAGCTGAAGGAAAGCGAAACTAATTATGACAGCGTGCAGATGCTGAATAGCCCTTGATGAAGTTAATCACCAGTAATTCAAAAAACAGGTGTTGAACATTTTCTATCCCCTCCTATGAAATTACAGGATGATCAGAATTCAAGGGTGTGCAGTTTAATTGAATGGGACGTCCGCTGCACCCCCCCCCCCCCCTCCCCCTCCCTAAAAAACACTGTGAGGAAACGATTACTGTGGATCACCATGAATGACAAGCTTTCTCTCCTCGCTTTGAGATGAGGTGCGGGTGTCAACCGTTTATCTAAAATGCTCTATCCGTGATTATATTCATGGTGGCTTTATGTCGTTTTGAGGCTATAGAGTACAAAACTGCATGCTATCATTTTAAAGTACATCAACTTAAATTAGCTTGGATTTCTATTAGGATGAGAAGTTGACAATATTTCATTTTCTCAGTTGCTTTCTACATTTGGTTTTGTTTGTTGTCTACAGTACATCTATCTGAATGTGGAACTAGCTGCTCCCACCCAATCTCAATATCGAGCTCCCACAAAACTGGGGGTGGATATCTGTGTCCCCAAAGGCCAAAAATGAAAGATGGACTTTCAGTGAAAACCTCTGTCATACAATCTAAATGGATTTGAACTCTTTAGAGTAATAAGTACCCGTTTCCAGGCATATTGCAGCCGCTGAGCTCACATCCAGCACATGGGTAATAATCCTCCATTCTTCCACAACGAGGCTTCAATAGCTCATTATTCTAATCATAGGCTTTCATCTTTAGTACAACATTCAAACCAACAGTGGCGTGTCAAGGACATCTCCATCAACCAGGAGGGGCTCGTAATTCATTTAATGAGCTGCAGGATACATAAAACATCCCCAAATCCAATCTTCTAGATCCCATACCGCACATGTTACAGTAAAACATTCAGATAATGTGGAACACTGTTACAAACACACTTTGAATTACTCTGAAAATGTTGGAAACACAAATGTGTGTGCATGCGCGCGCGCCAGTGTATTATAAAGAGCATGAATGGCATTCATGTTCCCTCACTTTAAAGACAAAGAATAAAAGTGAAAGGTCAGACCATACAATAGCTTAAGATAGATGCTGATCACTGAGCAGTAATCACACCATTGTAATTCAAGGTGTTAGGCTATTTGTCTCTAACCACATCTTTGAATCCAGGCTGACTTCAACCATACAAAGTAATGCACAAGGCTTGGTTTTCTGCTTCTTGAAAGTCTGAAGCATTAAAAGCACTGCTCAAGTTTACACATAGAAAACACAACATGCACATTTCGTCTGCTTATTGTTTTCGTTGAATAGCTGCAGCCATGAATGCACTAATGGAAACTGCCAAAGGTTACATTGCTTTAAAAATACTGTGTGCATTTTGTTATCCCTGTAGTGTGGAGTGATGAGTGGTGAGCAAGTGATGCTGCTGTGTTTATGGGTCGTTCCATTCGGCACCCCTTTTGATTCCAACGAAACCTTCCCTACATGTTTGCACATTGTAGAACCGACAAGATAGTCACTTTTTGGGCCTGTATGCCTAAACATTCAGGAGATATAGGTGCTCAAAGTTGAGCCATTTAGCATACCCCTCCCTACCATGAGACATCCAAGCCTTCATTACTGAAAAGATACATATGAGTTTGATATCATTTGAACTCTTACAAACAGGGTTGTCAAAATGTTTTTAAAAAGCTGTACTTTTTTATTTTTTTAAACCTTTAATGACAATCATTTAAATGCTGATGTTAAGTAAGACCATTGCACTGTGTAAATAGGTAGAGAGGCGCTTCCCGCAGTACCTATGTCAAACAGTTCGGTCAGTAATCTTCAGCGATTCCTGAGGATTAGTCTCTCGTTACTGTCTGCCACATGGACCCTCTCACACACAAATAATAAAGGGCTGCTCACCCCAGTGTTGCTTTCATTTTAGTTTTAGGCGACTCCTAATTGTTTGTTAT
The DNA here is from genome assembly GCF_002021735.2 of Oncorhynchus kisutch. NCBI lineage: Eukaryota > Metazoa > Chordata > Actinopteri > Salmoniformes > Salmonidae > Oncorhynchus > Oncorhynchus kisutch. Next base: position 25,599,688 of record NC_034179.2, read on the forward strand.
GTTATTTGATCGAATTTGACTTTTCATTTATGTTTTCTTAATCAGAATGGCAGTACTTTATTTCCATTACTATTATATACCATTCCATTACAGTTGCATTGAAAACCCTCTGATTCCAGTTGCCAAAAACCAAAACAAACTTGTTGTGATAGTAAGTAGGTTAAGTACTTTACTCCTAAAATGGGTTTCACGAGACTCTTTTCCATTTTATTTGAATCAAGCAAGATGATGATTAACTATGTTAACTGAGAGTGTATTTTATGTTTAGTATTATATGTCTATGTAATTATCTTTAATAGTTTATATTACATTTTTAAAGGGCTTGCTTAACTTTTGGTCCCAGAGTTTATTATGACTAGCTCTAGCTTGATTCAATTGATACAATGATGCAAACATATTCAAGTATAAAATAGCAAAACATTACGTAATGCCTTGAAAGTATATAAGTAACCTAAGATCTGCTAGGCTGCGACTTTTTCTTTCTGCTTCCCTCAAGTGCTTTGGGCTTTTTAGTAATTTTATTTATTGTAGACAGACAACGGTGCATGTGAGGACATCAGGGGCAGAATAGAGCGAGTCATACCCTTAATGGACTTAAGCATATAAATATATAACTACTGAAAGCACAAACACACTTGTAGATCTGGTTTCAGGAGCTGTGTGGCATGGTACAGTACGCGGAGCCGTACGGGCTGAGATCACAAATAGACTACTCTGACTGACATTAAAAACTCCACGTAGGACTGAATCTATTTCTTACCTTGTCCATGTGTGTTTGTCACCGCAGCAGCGAGAACCAACACCGTAACGATGACGTGTAATTGGTAGTCTCTTCTCATACACATGTCTACTGAAGTCGAAGTGCCTCTCTGATCACAGAATACGTCCTTGCATTAAATACTTTCCGGAGCAAAATAAGCAAACGAATAATAAAACGTCCGTGAGGTCTGTAAAACACAGAGAAAGCCGTGCTGCTTTTGCACTTATTTAGCAAGTCGAGCAATGATCAGATCTGACAAGAATCAACTGAAACGCAGAGTCCGTTTAATTGTAACGCTCAGTAAGCGGATTGCTGGCTCTCTGTGCTGTCAGCACCTTCAGGACAGCTAGCACGCCGCGGAAGCTTCAGCACCATGGACAGCTCCTAGCGTCAGCAAACGGTACAACTTCCGCTCCATGGAAAAGTTACCACTCCGTATTTGGACAGTGCATTTGTGATGAGCAACAAATCACACGCCTTTTTGTGGTTAGATATTTCAAAAATGTCAATAATCATAGGATATATGCATGCATGTTATTGCTATAATTTTGAGAAGATCAGCCTATAATCAAAACTAAAAAGTGAGCAATAGCTACATGTGTTATAATTTCAATCATAGTAAGGGTGAAATGTTTTATATAACACATATAATAACTCATATTTTGCTCTGTAATATTTGACCTGTCTGTCATCATCCATTCACTGAATACTTAAAAGGGCAACAAATAATAAAGAGCAATGCTCATACAGTGGATTTGGGAAACATTCGTACCACTTGACTTTTTACACATTTTGTTACATTACAACCTTTCCCTCATCAATCTACACACAATACCCCATAATGACGAAGTGAAAACAGGTTTTTAGATAATTTATTTTGCAAATGTATAAAAATTTATATTAAAAAAATATCACAACATAAGTATTCAGACCCCTTACTCAGTACTTTGTTGAAGCACCATTGGCAGCGATTTCAGCCTTGAGACTTCTTGGGTATGACACACCTGTATTTGGGGATTTTCTCCCATTCTTCTCTGTAGATCCTCTCAAGCTCTGTCAGGTTGGATGGGGAGTGTCGCTGCACAGCTATCTTCAGGTCCTTTCAAAGATGTTTGATCGGATTCAAGTCCGGGCTCTGGCTGGGCCACACAAGGACATACAGAGACTTGTCCCAAAGCCACTCATACATTGTCTTGGCTGTGTGCTTAGGGTCGTTGTCGTGTTGGAAGGTGAACCTTCGCCCCAGTCTGAAGTCCTGGGCGCTCTGGAGAAGGTTATCATCAAACATCTCTTTGTACTTTGCTTCACTCATCTTTCCCTCAACCCTGACTACTATCCCAGTCCCTGCCACCACCATGCTTCACTGTAGGGATGGTGCCCGGTTTCCTCCAGACGTGACTCTTGGCATCTGGCCAAGAGTTCAACCTTGGTTTCATCAGACCAGAGAATATTGTTTCTCTTGGTCTGAGAGTCCTTAAGGTGCCTTTTAGCAAACTCCAAGTGGGGCTGTCATGTGCCTTTTACTGAGGAGTGGCTTCCGTCTGGCACTCTGCCGTAAAGGCCTGATTGGTGGAGTGCTGCACAGATGGTTGTCCTTCTGTAATGTTCTCCCATCTCCACAGAGGAATTCTGGAGCTCTGTCAGTGTGACCATTGGTTTCTTGGTCATCTCCCTGACCAAGGCCCTTCTCCCCCAATTGCTCAGTTTAGCCGGGCGGCCAACTCTAGGTAGAGTCTCGGTGGTTCTAAACTTCTTCAATTTAAGAATGATGGAGGCCACTGTGTTTGTTGGGGACCATCAATGCTGCAGACATTTTTTGTACCCTTCCCCAGATCTGTGCTTCGACACAATCCTGTCCCTGAGCTTTATGGACACTTCCTTCGACCTCATGGCTTGGTTTTTTCTCTGACATGCACTGTCAACTTTGAGACCTTATATAGACAGGTGTGTGCCTTTCCAAATCATGTCCAATCAATTGAATTTTCCACAGGTGGACTCCAATCAAGTAGAAACATCTCAAGTATGATCAATGGAAACAGGATGCACCTGAGCTCAGTTTAAAGTATCATAGCAAAGGGTCTGAATACATATGTAAATAAGGTATTTCTGTATGTTCCTGTAGATTGACGAGGAAAACAATTAATTTAATACATTTTAGAATATGGCTGTAACGTAACAACATGTGGAAAAAGTCAAGGGGTCTGAACACTTTCCGAATGCACTGTATGTGATGAAGAACATGTGTAGCCTTCAGGCAACTTTTTTTATCAATGATAAGGTATTAATGTTGGTTAGCCTCGTCTTGATGCATTTTAACTTGCCTGAGCCTCATTTGCCCTGTGTTATCGAATGTAGTCATAGACTTCATACAGAAGTTCACTAGGTTCTTCTTTTTATGCTTGTTTGGTGAGGTGGATTTATTTTTCTGTCTGTTTATAGCACATCAGCCCTGACTCTGGTCTATAAGCTGAATGGCTTAACACATCGATCGGAGTGTGAATCTCACCTTGGCAGTATTGAGCTGACACCACATGGATGGCATCATTACACTGCATATGATATTCAGCCTCAATGCTCCCTCCTAAAGTAACAGTAATCATGTGTTGGCAGATAAAGTAGTGCAGGAACTGAAATGGTGTACAGGCAGCTACAGATGTAGGGTCTAATTTGATGAACCTGTTGCAGTTGAACTTTCCTGAAATGCAGGACATTTAAAGTTGCACTATGCAGAAACCATTGCTGGTTGCTGAAACTCTAATACTTTGTCCAATTTCAGTTTATATGGCAAAATAAGACAGTATAGTGTAGAGAATCATTGTACCATGTACACTACTGTGAAATATATTTTCTATAACCAAAAATATTGTTGTTGAAGCTGATGTAACAAAACCGAAAGTAAAAGGCCCAAAAGTCTTAAAAACTTTAGAACGGAAGTATAGAAATAGTGCACATCTACCACTTCTTAGATTGCTTTCAAGTAGAATGATAGATCTATAATTCACATTTCTATGTGAATTTGGTCAGGTCGCCCAAAAAGTTACATACAGTATTGGCACTGTATTTGAGGATGAAAAAGGCTACTAAAGTTTGTAATTTCCACTCTAACATGTCAGACTTGTAGCAGTTTATACAAAAAAATGTATAAACTCCAACAAAAACATCCATTAAATTATAAACCACATAATAATTCATAATTTCCTGTAGCTACAGGATTATTTTCCTGCTGTAGCAAACTGGCTCAAAGTAAGATCCTACATCTGTACAGGTAGTCCATCATGCAAGATAGAACAGGAGAAAATCAATTCACAAGAAAAAATAAAAGGAGAGTAAGACAAGACTTGGAAGCAGGAACTACAGGATAACGGTAAGTCCCATCGTATCTAATGTACCAGGAATGCAAGATACCCTAGTGTTATTTCATCATCATCCCTAACTAGAGACATAGTAGCCCTTTCCTGCAGTCAAATTACCTAGTGGCCTCGTGTGTGGAATGTGTTCATCTGTTTCATCATTTCATAATAAATCATTTTTTTTTGATTTTTTTTATGCCAAAAATCCAGCATTTCTATGTCAAACTGCTTTGTTATATTTCAGTCTTCTGTGATGTATATAAAGTGTAAAATTGAGATGCAAACTCTCTACATGGTACAGGTGTCTTTTTTTAAGCCTATAACCATGTGTGTGAGGTGGATACTTTTGTTTCAAAGTAGATTTGTTTAAGACTACCAAGAAAACACTGTGTGACCCTGAATTAGCCCACTGCAGTAAAAGGTTCAACCAAACTGATCCATAATGTGCATGGAGCTACATGTTTTTACTCTCTCTGCTAGCTGCTCCACAACCATTTGTTTTAGACATTCCAGTCATTCTCGTGTATAAGTAAAGGTGGGATGTGTCATGATGACTAGACAGTGCCTGCCTACACTGTCACACCTCTTGAAGAGATGTCTCCACTTCAATCAAATCAAATGATAGGTGGACTAGCAGTGAAATGCTTACTTACAGGCCCTTCTCAACAATGAAAGAAAAAGGAGAAATAATAGAAAAGTATAACACGTGACAATTAAAGTGAAATAAATGCACAATGAGTAACTTGGCTACATACACGGGGTACCAGTACCAAGTCGATGTGCAGGGGTACGAGGTAATTGACGTCGATATGTACATATACAGTAACTAGGAATACAGTGACAGATAAACAGTAACATCAGCGTATGTGATGAGTCAAAAAAGTTAGTGCAAAAAGAGCCAAAGAGTATTTAACTAACTATTTAGCAGTATTGTGGCTTGGGATAGAAGCTGTTCAGGGTCCTGTTTGTTCCGGACTTGGTGCATCGGTACCGCTTGCCGTGCGATAGCAGAGAGAACAGTCTCTGACTTGGGTGGCTGGAGTCTTTGACAATTTTTAGGGACTTCCTCTGACACCGCCAGCTATAGAGATCCTGGATGGCAGGGAGCTCTGTCCCAGTGATGTATTGGGCCACATGCATTACCCTCTGTAGCGCCTTACGGTCGGATGCCAAGCAGTTGCCATACCAAGCGGTGATGCAACCAGTAAAGATTCTCACAATGGTGCAGCTGTAGAACTTTTTTAGGATCTGAGGGCCCATGCAAAATCATTTCCCGAATCCTGAGGGGGAAGAGGCGTTGTCGGGCCCTCTTCACGACTGTGTTGATGTATGTGGACCATGATAGATCCTTAGTGACGTGGACACCGATGTGGACACTCACTAAGACCTCACTGGTTGGGAGTCTCTGCTGGGTCTTATTGTATGTCTATTACATTTCCTGTGGCTGTGTGACGGTAATGTATGTAAATTGAATCCCACGGTCATCGCAGAGATACCCCTCTGTCACTTTCTCACTCCATTTGTTTGACTCTGTCTCTCTCGGTTTGTACCTTTCTCTTTGTCGCTCTCTCTCTCACCCACCCACCCACTTTCCCCCTTTCCGGCTGAGTCAGGCTTTCATTTGGAATGTGTGGTACCCCGTCAGTGAAGCTCACTGTTCCAGTTAAGCAAGCCAGAGGTCTTGCTTGGAGTCAGACATTTGCAGCCAAGCCTTCATTTAGTTAATGGGCAGGCAGTCAAGGCAGCTGATGAAAACTAAGCCTGTGAAATGAAATGACTAGTGTCTCAAGGTAATGAGCCACATCAGTGGTGTGCTGTTACAAGCATTAAGGTCATCTTAGATGGCAGGATGTTAAAAGCATTTATCGTATTGTTAAGGGCTCACCGTGTTTAATGTCACGTGCAACTGACAAACAAAATATGGAAACTGGATGCAATGTTTTAGATGTTTATTTGTACTGTTAGGCTTTCAGCCAAACAAGAAAACACGATGTCACATGGTATCAGAGGGCCTCTTACTTACCTGATAAGAGAATTATGTTCTCCAGGTACATAACCCAATTTAATTATATTACTCTCAGTCTGCAAACCAGAATTTGTAAGATCCTGGTCGAATGAAACAGACGGAGGCCCAGCTAGAATAGTCAAAAAGGTTTATTCGCGGGAACGTTCTGGCGTGCACAGTACAAAGACCTTCATTTTATAGTGACACACATACTTCCACACAAAACATTAGTTATTATACGCCCACACTGTCCTGCTACCCAGCCTACATAGGGAGAGACCCTGGGAAGTTCTCAGTGCCCCAGCCAAGGTCGGCCCCGAATCTTGCTCAGACAGTCCGTTATCAAGATACTAGATATATTGTCACCAAAACATTCATTCTGACTACGAACTACACTCTCAAATATATTTCTGCTGACTAACTCACACACAGCATTAAAATAGTCTAATGATTCTAATCAATTTCATACAATCATATGGTTTCAGAGGGTAATATTCTAATCATTCTAATCATATAATTCTATTAACAATCCACCCTGAATGACTAAATAATACACACTGATACCTAATATACTATATGGAAACATAAATAGTATCCAAAGTTAATCCTAACCAATACATGTACGTATGTACATTTGATATTCATCCATGACTGTTATATGCCTATATCCAATTGCAACGCTTACTGTCAGGATTTTTATTACAATCGTCATAAAAATACAGTCTTAACCCTCAAAAACAGTTTCATCCAAACTTTCACACAGGGGACCAAACATCCAAACAGAACCAAAACACTCATACAGCTGAAGGTTGCCCACAACACAGTGATTATGACATTTCTCCATTTCCCAAACATACTATCAAAACAATTTGTTAGAGCATCATCTACCCCAGAGTTCTCTGCCAATTCGTGAGCTAATGTGGTTAAACCAGCCAGGCCCTTGGTCACTGATCCGTCTGGAGCTGTGTTATCGTGGATGAAAGTACAGCATTCTGCTCCGAATATGACACCCACCATCCTTTTCAGCCAGTAACATATCCAATGCTATCCTATGTAAACTCTATTGTCAAAAGATCCGGACGGAGCACTCCTTCTCTCTCATCTACCTGGTTCTAGGTCCTCATGGTTGATAAGTGTGAAGGGCATGTCTAACTGCACTAGTGCACAACTACCGGTCCAATTGGTAGGCGGGTCAGGCCACAGCCTCACCCCTCCACAAACCACCAGACATCCGCTCTAGGCCTTTTCATCTGTCAGTCAGGTCCCTCATTGTCTTGTCAGTTGTAACATTCTTTGTCCTGTTGCAGAGAATGTGACGTAGCGAGCCATGCAATAATAATGTCCTCCTGTAACTATGAAAGGGGGAAGTCTGGATGTAATGGGCACATGGGGATATAGATAATGCAGTTCAATGCAAATGTCATTGTGTGGCTTCCCTGCCTTCATGAACAGCTTTACCATACAGGCCATTCCCCTGGGTGTATCAATTCCATCAAATGGAAAGGGAATGGTTGTCAACTGAGGTTTTGCTGTGGCCCAGGCATAACATTCTTCTTTCGCTACTGATCTGGCTGTATACTGAATCCATTCTAACCATAGGTTAGAATCCTCATAACCAGTTTCCACCTCAATCACTTCCTTAAGATCTTTAGTCTGCACTATCCGCACCGGCCCTTGGCTCTGGACGACTCCACTGTCAGTATCTGCTCTGTCAAGGGCTCTGCTTGTATTCTGGCTGACGATAGAGCTATCACCTGCCCTAACTTCTTCTACCTGGAATGGGTACTATGGTGTCAACCGAAACCTGATCAAACCCAACATACCATAACCCTAGATCCTCCTTCTTTACGTTTTTAACGGTAATTCGTACCTTTATGCAATACTTCTCTCGCTCCGGATTGCAGTCAAAAACCCTCACCTTCACTATACTCCATCTTCTTCCATACTGGGTAAGCGGATTCATATAGCCCTCTCTCTCTGTGTGGGCTATGACCTGCTTACATGAACTACATGTGGACCTGCACAGATATCTTCCATAATGGCTCATAGTCCTAGACTGCCAAGGAGTCAGAGACCCCATTTGGTCTACATAGGCTTGCTCCCACAATAAGACAGCTCAGACCAATCTGCTCTCCTGTAAAGCCCCACCCTTTCCCAGAGAACATGTCCTCAGGTAGAGGCCAGCCCACACTTTCACCTTTATGAACGCACACAGGGAGAATAGGGTGGAGTCAGGGAATTATCGTTAGAGAGGTAACCCCCGGCCCTTATTGGAATTTGGTTCTCCTCCTAACTCTGTGATTGTTCGACAGTGTCAGTGTGTCTTACCCTCTTGCAATGTGTGATATGAACCCAGGTAGCTCTTTCAGCTATTCTGACTGCGAAGGCTGTCACCAGGAGTACTTGGTATGGCCCTTCCCAACGTGGCTGCTTCCCATCTATTCTCCTCAGGGACTGGATTGAGTGAATCACCTTCTCCTGTAATTCACCTGTAGAGCATAACATCTTACGGGTTTGGTTAACAAACAGTCTTCTCATTGTTCTGCTAGAACCTAACACTGTCATTCTATTTGTTCTATCTGATTAGCTAGAATGTCATTCATTATTTAAAGAACTAGATCCTAGTAAACCAATTCTAGGGATAATATCTTGACTTAATATTTCAGTTACCATAATCGTGTCTGCCAAGTAAGTTGGTAACGCTATAAAAAAAAACGTTTTTTATTATTATCCAATAGACCAAAAAGTGTCCTATCCTATGGCTCCGCCCCTGTATAAATATTGACGCAAATCTAAACAATTCTCTGTCAAGAGTCTGTGCTGCTTTGTATGGTCTTAGATGTATATGTGCTTGTCTATGTAAACAGTAACCTTTCTCTCCTTTCTTATTTCACAGGCACTAGTCAATGCTACTATTTCGGCCAGATGTGCCGAATAATTTCTGGGGAATGTTTCCATGTTTAACACCTTATTTCCAGAAACCAACTAAGCTTTCATTCCCTTTTTGTCTCTACTCAGTAACTGTTATCTACCCATTCTGTGTCACTCCTATCTTGCTGATTTCCTGGCCCCCCTTCCCCACCTTCTCCTCTCTGCTTCCAACCCTTCAAGGTCTCAGCAGTCTCAGCAGTTTCATGTCACGTGCAACTGACAAACAAAATATGGAAACTGGATGCAATGTTTTAGATGTTTATTTGTACTGTTAGGCTTTCAGCCAAACAAGAAAACAAGATGTCACATGGTATCAGAGGGCCTCTTACTTACCCACACAGAGTAGAATTAGAGACCTCCAGTCAGAGCTGTAGCAACACCAGAGCCAGGGGATTCTTAAAAGCATGCTGTGGTAATCAGCTCCCATCACAAATATACCATATAGCTGTCCTACTGCAACCCCTTCTAGTTACACTTTCACTGAACAATCATCAACCATTAGGGCATTGTGCAGAAATCTATTAGCTCTAAATGAACAACCATGCATACAAATGTTCTCTATTCTGACTTTTGATATCATTAGCTTTGAACTAATTTGCTGTATTATTCCATGTGTTCCTTACATCAGCAAGGTAAAGGAGAAGTTTTTTTTCACCCAGACCAGGGTTAAAAACTGCTGTGCGTCATAGAGTAGCGTTAAATGCATTGACTTTCTCCAGCTGTACAATATAAATGGGAACCGAGTCATCCTGAATAAGGCTAGATTAAAACAGCAGGTTACCCAACACTTCCCCATAATTCAGATGGGATGAGAAGTGAGAACACTCAGACTTGGGAAGTAAGAAGAACGTTTTTCCGCCTTTCCTCCTATACATCCCAAATGAGGCCTACTGTACTCCAGTCTGCAGGGTCTAGGGCTCCAGGCCCCCCAGCAACAGGTTCTGTGCCCTTCCTCAGCTGCCAGCCATATTTATCTCAATAAGCAAGGAGTGCCCTCACAGAGCCCCTATTTAAGATCCCTTTCCCCCAGAATACATGTCCATTTGCCACACAGGATAGTAGCTTCCTGATGAAGTCATTCTAGCTGCACGGACCATCTGGCAGAACAAAGGAATTGAATAATATTACCCCCAAAAAGGCAATCTATTTGAGATGCTATTCAGCAAGCAGCACCACAGATTAGTTCACACATTCCTTGGGGTAGTGTTCGTGCCCGAGTTATGGGGTTTGTGTGTTCTGGTTCTGGGGCCTTTTCCTGTGTTACCTTTTCCTGAACAGGAATGAACTTAGAGAAGGTATTTATAGAGATCCCCCTATGGGTTTAATGGCATGAATCATCATGGAGCTGTATACAGTGCCAATGAGGGCAGTGTGAATTGAGAGGAGGGGAGGATTTTAGCCCAATCCTACGCACAGTATGGCTCCAGCAGGTTGAACAACAAGCCTCTGTTAATGGTTCTCAGTCGTTTTTAGCCAAAGACTGACTGGTAACCTGGGACTGCTGATGCACTGAATAAACACAACCTAATCAAACAACACTCCCATCTTGGACAGGGAGAGTCAATATAAAAAGACAGAATTGCATACTGCACTTAGGAAGCGCTGCTACTCTCAAATAACTTTTTTTGATTTCCACAGCAGAGGGCTGTGAGATGTCCTGCCCGTCCCAACACAGAGTCCATGTGGATGTGACCACATGGACTCTGCTGCATCTGTTAGCCCCCTGATCGTTGCCTCTGACTGACAGCTATATGGTGAGCAGTGTCTGCCCAGTCATGTGGAGCACAGCCAATAGATTCAGCAGACTATGCTAAATGAGAGCTGTATCCCCAAGCTCAGCAGTGTCAGGTTGACAACTCCAAAATGAACATTGATTTGAAATTATTTTAACACCATGTTAATAACATTTGAAATTCCTTCAACACCATGTTAATAACATTTGAAATTCCTTCAACACCATGTAAATAACATTTGAAATGGAACGTCGGTGAATTCCATAATCCACTTGTTTATTTTCTATGCATTTACATGTAAGTTAATATAAACTCTCTCACCAGAAACATTCGTCATAATGTAGCAAGTAAAACATGACATTTTGCATGTCAGAAATGTACAGTATGAAATGAAAATTGAGTTTAAAACTCAATCCCATGTATCGTATGAAATAGTGACCGAACAGACATATTGTTTGTATTTACAAAGAGGTGTTTGAAGCAGAAACACCTTAGTGGAAACACAGGCTGTTCTCAGGGAAGGTCTGGATGTAGCTGGATGTTTGACTCACGTCAGGGACCATTTTAGCATCCTCAGCCTTTTCCAAACCTCAACCTAATTCTCCTAACCTGCCACATTCATTTTCCTGACCTGTTCTCTCTACCTGCTACAAAAAGTAACTTCTGCTAGTCAAAACCAGCTGGCCTGCCCTGAGAACAGTCTAGGTTCAGAATAACAAAATACTCTGTCTTTGAAGCAGGGCAGTCAGCTGTCCATGGCAATCCATGGTATATCTCAGAGCCTCTTTATGATGGAACACCCAGCCATACACACATGCCCTTCACACAGCCTTCGTTCCTTTGACAGGCTGATTACAGAGCAAGCACATAAACATGTGCCCATACGCCCACACGCCTGACCTCTCACTCACACACACACACACACACACACACACACACACACACACACACACACACACACACACACACACACACACACACACAGCAGTGTGTGGGTAAAATAACCCACGGAGAGTTACTGCAAGTTGCAAAGAAAACAGGAGTTGCCTCCACTATTCCAGCACCATTTCAACTTCAACATCATCAAATCACCTATGTTTGTCTGTGTGCTTTGTTTGAGTGTGTGTGTGTGTGTGTGTGTGTGTGTGTGTGTGTGTGTGTGTGTGTGTGTGTGTGTAAGTAGAAAAAAACATGTCAACTCACCCTACTTGTAGAAAACCGCCAACCATGTTGACAAAACGGTCTATCACTCTATCAGACAGTAAATGCTTTTATTTGTTGTTGTCCGAGGCTACCTGAATAAAATGCTTGCTCGCTAGCCTTACTTTGTTTCATGGGCAACGATTAGCCAGATAGTTAACATTAGCCTACTACATCTAGCTACATGTTGAACTTCCATCCTCTCAGGCCAGGGGCACAATGTATGACTTAATGGTTGGATCAGAATCACCGTTATAATCATTGGCCAGTTACTTAGAATTAAGTAAAACTACAAGTTCAAATCCCTCAGTTTAGCTTAAATAAAGGTTAAATAAATAAAGCTCAATGCTGATTGGCTATTATTGCATAACAAAATATATAAAGGGAGGCCATATGCTGCTGGTTTCCCTTGCATTCAATATCATACTCTTTTTGACCAGACAGCATCAGATAGATGGGCTACACATACAGAGACAGAGGGGCACTGTTTCACTCGCTCAGATGTTTTCTCCTGTGAGACACATTCAGCCTCTTGCGAATTGAAGGATAGTAATGAAACACAGAGAGAAGAAAAATACATTATTTTACATGTTTTTTTGTTGGCAACTTTTTTTTGTGAAGCCTGAATTCCCTTGGCATCCACACACACACACAACCATTGGGATAGTCAGTGACCTGACATCTTGTCCTTTACTATTATTTTCTACTTCGTTCTAATATTGACATTTTCACACTCATGGTGCTCCACTCCTCCACCTCCTACTGGGCTTTCTCTTTGCATCAGTCAAACAGTGTCTCATGGCATTAAACATGCTGAGACAGAACACGGCTCCAAGGCTGCAGCTTTTAATCAATGTGATCGCTCTCTGACATCAGCTGAGCATCTCAAGGCCTGCAACCACTGTACCTGACAGGTGACAATAGCCTTACAGCTACACAACCCCCCCCCCCCCCATCTTTTCATAGTCTGATATACAGCGTATCTGTTGGGTCCCAATGTGTTTCCTCATGTCATTCTGTATCAGATGATCAACCCAGAAATATCCACAGCTCCTAATTAGATGCTAAGTTGAAGCAGCCTGAGGCAGAGAGAGGCTGACACACACTGACCATAGAGTATGTCTCACGGCCTTCAGGACAACTCATATGTATGGGATCAGAGAAATGAAGGCACTGACTCACTCAGACAAATTCAGCTCACGCCGCGTTTAATTTCCCCTGCTCACCTTACATCTCTGCCAAGTGCTCTCTTCACCTTTCTCAATTCAACAGCTGTTTTCCACAGAGGGGCCCGACTGCCTTTTGCGCAGCGGAGCTCTAGTCTGAATCACTGGTCTACTCTCAGACACAGATTTCCCTTTTTAGTAACACTAAGATGTGTACATTATGAAGTCTTTTTGAAGTGATCCAGACCTCATAAGCATGGTTTAATGATGTATTACGTACCATAAAACACCTATATCACTGCTACTGTGTTACCATCTCCTTTTAATGTCTTCCCTTCCTGCCTGCACTCTCCCTGACCCAAACCCAGCCCACAAACATATGCATATACACACACAAACTGACCATGACATCTATTCCTGAAAACTTCTATTAGTTGGTAAATAGAGTGAGAGACCCTCAAAACTTCCCAGGGGCTTGTTGATGACTGTTATCTCGACTGAGTCATTATAGTGTAAATTATAGTGCAATATGTGTAGCCCTGACAGTCTGCATGGAGGTTCCACATATTGATTCCACACTGCAGTTAAAGCCAGCCCCATCGCTGCTCAGTGCCCTATACGTCCTTCAGAGTATCCATCCAACCTCAGCCACACAAAAAGCACCATAACTTCTCACCCATGCGCAGCTCCCTATTTTAACACACAGTTCTGTGAACATTCACAGTGCCTCACTGTTTTGCATACATAGAGGCAATTACATTTCCAACGAACCCCCCATGGCCCTCACTGGCCCTAACACAGGGTACAACAGCAGCAATGCCGGCTGCCCTGTACTGTACCAGCACCATGCACAGACTGGCTGAGACAGAACACTGCATCCATCCACTGTTATTGGAGCTGAGACACAGACAGGGAGGTGATGATAGCAGATGCATGTGACCAGCTCTGAGTGGAGGCCTTAATTCTATCTGCCTATGAATATGTCAGTCAGCAGCAGTGTGTGTTATTACAGCTCCAGCCTGCGCCTCCACTTGCCTTGACTGCATGTGGCAGGGAATACTGTACTCCCATGATTACTACTACAGTTAACACAGTACACTGGAGTGAGGTGGAACCATAATCACAGGGATATTAAATCAATCATTGCAGATGTTTTCATAAAACACATTTTACCCTTCAATGTGTTGTGTTATTAAAATATCAGTGGTTAATCATGTTTACGTAATCAACGCAACAATTCAAATGATGGATTATGTGTCAAATCCACTGACATTGGCCGGTTTAATAACATACAGAATAATTATGCTAAGACAGATAGTATCAACAACTTAAGAAAGTAAACATGGATGGCAAAGGTATTTCTCCTAACACCCTCTGTTGCAGTGATACAGGCACACTCTACAAGAACACCTGATACTGTAGATACTCCGTGTTGATACTACAACCTAGGGCTCGGTAAAGCAAAGCCGCTCAACTGAACTAACTGATAAGCCAGAGAAAGATCCCGTCACCCTGCTCCCTGGCCTAACACACAAAGTATTCCAGAGGTGCAGCTTCTTCAGCCATTGTCTCATTTACCAATTAGAATGTGTATAGGCTGGGTCAGGCAGTCCTACCCTGCTGGGAGTGCATGCCTTCACATATTGTAGTTAGGCAGCATGGACAAATGGACACATCAATGCACACTTCAAATATTGTGGGATGCTATACATTTCAGTATACTGTACTTCAAATATTGTGGGATGCTGTATATTTCAATATATTGGATTTAAATTGTCTATAAGATTGTATGAAGAAAATGTGTTTTTATATGCTTTGGAATATATGTTATTTGCATTGCATTACCATATTTGCCAACACTAAATGTGTCTTGATATCCAGTTAGTTTTTGTACAAGTAGGATAACTACCATAACTCCAGTTGTAGTTAGCAAATCACAAGGGATATTCGTTTGCCAATTGTGGATCTCATCATTTAGACATAATGATTATAGAGCAACACATGCTAAACCACTTTCCATGCCTGGACACCAACATCCATAATCACTCTGACAAAGGACTTCAACACCGATGGAGCACACACAGGAGCCAAACACACGTAGGATGCTCATGGAAAGAAAGAGACCAAACTTTAAAATACATCAGGTACATGGTGCCTTTTAAATACAATGATAATAGACACATTTTAGCTTAATTGATAATGACATTTAAAACAGGCATTTTAAAACTTCCTGTGGTACAGTATGTCCCTGTCTCAATATGCCAAACCATGACTGCGTAAACGCTCTCAATACTGACTGTAATAGTGCAAAAAGCCAGAGTAGATAGTGAATTGTGATCTCTGGAGTCACCTTCCACAAGCTGACAGCATGGACACCTTAGACACCAGACACAGCCAGACACACACAGCCAGGCAGACCCAATGCTGGCAAAAAACAGACAGGTCCATCCATTATTCATCAGCCTTTAGTTATTCATCAGACAAATATTAACCTGTGTGCAAGCAAGGGAGGTACATGAATATTCAACAGGCAGGGCATATTTAAACATGAACACAAATAAATAGCGTGACTTGTAAATGTCAGGTAATTAAGTCACTTTTGGTTGGTTGAGCTGGAGCTCTCTGTGTTGTGTTTAATAACACATGGGGACATGGATTAACATTACATTTCCCCTGGTATGTATACGCCCCTGTTAAGATTTTTTTTAATCAAATCCTCTATCTATTTCCCAGATCATACCATCACTCTCCCAGCCAGATGCAGAAAAACTCATCCACGCCTTCATTTTCTCTTGGATCGACTACGGCAATGCGCTGTTTGGGGGCCTCCCAGCCAAATCACTACAAAGGCTCCAACTAATCCAGAACAGTGCTGCCAGGGTCCTGACCAGGACCAAGAAGTCAGAACACATCACCCCGATCCTGTCCCAACTCCAATGGCTACCAGTCATCTACAGGATCGACTTAAAAACCTTTATGCTTGTGTTTAATTAAAACCTTGAATGGATTGAGCCCCACCCACATCAGCGACCTCATCTCAATCAGCGAGCCACCTCACACTCTCCGCTCTAGCTACTCCCTGCTGCTTCAAGTCCTCAAGACACGTCTCTGAACAATGGGGGACCGACCCTTCTGGGGTCAGTCCCCCATTGGAATGCTCTCCCTGACCATCTGAGAGCTGCACCATCACCATCACAAAACAGGCCTAGAAACCCACTTCTACAGACGGTCTTTTTCATAGTCCTAGTCCCAATCTAAAATGTATTTAGCACCAAGCCCACTAGTTGCTATCTTACGGTTTTTATTGCTTTGAGGTAACTCTGTAATGAAAAGCGCTATACAAATGAAATGTATTATTATTGTGATTATTATTTCATTATTCCAACTGACCACTATGAGGTTGGCATTTACACGTTAGAACAGTGATTTGTTTTTCTCCAAAGCCTACAGATGAGCTGGGTAAATTTGATTTAGAACCGCCTATATGAGGCCCAACAGCCAATCAAATGACTGACTGAAGGATGGGTGTTGTTTGCTTGCAGGCAATTGGACAGTATAGGAGTTCCAAGGGACATACAGTATGTGCAGGGACAAAACTCATCTGGTGTAGCTATACCACTAAATCAAAATCAAAACAAAATCAAATGTATTTATAAAGCCCTTCTTACATCAGCTGATATATCAAAGTGCTGTACAGAAACCCAGCCTAAAACCCCAAACAGCAAGCAATGCTGGTGTAGAAGCACCAGATTCTAAATAAAGAATCTGGGAAACATGCAGTCATATATTGCAAACCATTCACTTGAATGGATTATGTATTGTATAAATAGCAGCACACATGGAAATAGCTTGAAGACAAATATTTAAATTACACAGCCTCTCAAATGCATACAGTGTTGAGCAGTTCTCTGAGGAAATCCTGACTCAGTCAGTATATTTCACAGAGCTACCCTTTAAACTGCATCATCTCAGAAGGTGAGGTAAAACCGTAGAGTGGGAGAGTGAGCGGGCATACTACCAGTCTGCATAGAACGCACTCAGGGAGTCAACATTCAGCTGGCAGATGGTGATTTTGGAGTAGCTGCAGGGGAACTCCGCTCCTTAAGCACACCCTTCAAGTGTGTGAGTAGGCACACGCGTGTGTGCAAATACAGTGCCTTCAGAAAGTATTCACACCTCTTGACTTTTTCCACATGTTGTTGTGTTACAGATTTAATTTTAAATTGATTCAATTTAGATTGTGTGTCCCTGGCCTACACGCAAAACCCCATAATGTCAAAGGTGATAATTTTTTTTATGTTTACGAATTAATAAAAAATGAAAAGCTGAGCTGGCATGAATTCCCTCATTCCATGTGATAATCAAAAAGCTGTGGCCCTTTGTTTTTGCCTGTTTTCCTCTACCTCTAACCAAATTAGATATCAAAAGAGCTTTTTGGAAACACAGGTTGTGATCACCCAATCACTCCCACATTCAGTGGTGTAAAGTAATACTTAAGTGATTTGTAGTGGTGTGTTCGGAAAGTATTCAGACCCCTTGACATTTTCCACATTTTGTTACGTTACAGCCTTATTCTAAATGTATTAAATTGTTTTTTTTCCCCCCTCATCAATCTACACACAACACCCAATAATGACAAAGCAAAAACATTTTTTTTAACATTTTTTTAAATGTATAAAAAAAAAAATGCAAATATCACATTTACATAAGTATTCCCGACCCTTTACTCAGGACTTTGCTGAAGCACATTTGGCAGCAATTACAACCTCGAGTCTTCTTGGGTATAACGCTATGAACCTACAAGTTTATTCTCTGCTGACCCTCTCAAGCTCTGTCAGGTTAGATGGGGAGCGTCGCTGCACAACTATTTTCAGGTCTCTCCAGAGATGTTAGATCGGGTTCAGGTCCGGAATTTGGCTGGGCCACTCAAGAACATTCAGAGACTTGTCCCGAAGCCACTCCTGCATTGTCTTGGCTGTGTGCTTAGGGTTGTGGTCCTGTTGGAGGTGAACCTTCACCCCAGTCTAAGGTCCTGAGCACTCTGGAGCAGGCTTTCAAGGATCTCTCAGTACTTTGCTCTGATTAATCTTTCCCTCGTTCCTGACTAGTCTCCCAGTCCCTGCCACTGACAAACATCCCTAAAGCATTATTCTGCCACCACCATGCCTCATCGTAGGGATGGTGCCAGGTTTCGTCCAGATGCGAAGCTTGGCATTCAGGTCAAAGAGTTCAATCTTTCATCAGACCAGAGAATCTTGTTTCTCATGGTCTGAGAGTCCTTTAGGTGCCTTTTGGAAAACTCCAAGTGGACTGTCATGTGCCTTTTACTGAGGAGAGGCTTCCGTCTGGCCACTCTACCATAAAGACCTGATTGGTGGAGTGCTGCAGAGATTATTGTCTTTCTGTAATGTTCTCCCATCTCCACAGAGGAACTCTGGAGCTCTGTCAGAGTGACCCTCGGGTTCTTGTTCACCTCCCTGACCAAGGCTCTTCTCCCCTGATTGCGCAGTTTGGCCCGCGGGCCAGCTCTCGGAAGAGTTTTGGGGGTTCCAAACTTCTTCCATTTAAGAATAATGGAGGCCACGGTGTTCTTGGGGACCTTCTATGCTGCAGACATTTTTGGTACCTCCGCCCAGATCTGTGCCTCGACACAATCCTGTCTCGGAGCTCTACGGACAATTCCTTCGATCTCATGGCTTGGTTTTTGCTCTGACATGCACTGTCAACTTTGGGACCTTATATAGAGAAGTGTGTGCCTTTCCAAATCATGACCAATCAATTGAATTTACCACAGGTGGACTCTAATCAAGTTGTAGAAACATGTCAAGGATGATCAATGGAAACAGGATGAACCTGAGTTCAATTTCGAGTCTCATAGCAAAGGGTCTGAGTACTTATGTAAATAAGGTGTACTTTACTATTTATATTTTTGTGTGACGTAGAAGTCCGTCACTGGCCGCGGGCAGCATTTGGTTATTTAACGCACGCACACATTCATTACTCCTCCCTGTCCGTTATAAGATAAGTTAACAATATGGGTCTTAGTGCATACATTTCACACTTGTCAGTGTTCATTTGTAATATAAGTAATATGTATTACTTATCTATGTTGTGGATGAGCGCGTTGTTTGTTTGTTTGTTTGTTCTGTTCCTCTCTCTCTCTCTCCATCTCTGTAGCTTCCGGGTATGCTGGATAAGGACCTGAGCAAAGGGAATTGGGCTGACTTTGTAGTGCCTGTCCCAAATGGCTCATTAATGTAAATGGGCATATTAAAAGACACTGTCAGTAGTGATGCAATTTTGTAACTGTTATGTAGTGATATTGTTTAAAAAATAGTGTTGCAATGTATATCCTTTAGTATGTTTAGTTAATGGAAAATGTAGGTTTGACTAGGGAATTGCTTAATTAATTGGTGTTAATTGTTCTGATGGGAGGGGCTAGCCCTACAAAAGGAGCCTCTCTTTCAGTTCATGGAGGCCATTTTGGATTGAGCTGTGAATGGGGCAGCATTGTTTTTAGCTGTCCCATAAGGTATATGTTTGATGGCAGTACTGTTGTTTTTGTTCCCGGAATCACTATGTAAATAAACACCCTTGCACAGAAGAAATTTTGCCATCTTTTTATTTTGATAGAGGTTATGTTTTCCAGTATAGCCTTCTGGCCTACTCTATGTGACATATGGTGGCAGTAGTGGGATGGCGCACCGCAAATCAGTGAGTTCCAACAAGAGAGGTAAAGGAATGCGTACAGGATTGCGTTCTCAGCAGCAGCATCAACTGTCAGAAAAGGTATCTGAAGTTGAACCGGGGTGGAATACCATGGAATCGTCTGGTGAAGAAGAGGTCAAGTATGAGAAACTAGGAGCCCGACCAAGGGGCCAAACACAACCAGAACTGTTTGAGCTACCGGTTGTACCAGCAGATACAGCCAGAAAAGACCAGCTGACTGAAGGAGCAGTTGGGGGACCAGAACCACACCCAACAATGGTAGCACTTTTCCAGCAACTGTTCACCTGCCTTGAGAGGAGGGACGAAGACCTCAAGCAGGAGTTACGGGGTCTACGCCAATCTATCCTCACAGCTCCTCACCAAGCGGAACTCGTCAGTGAGAGCCCAAGATTGGGTCTGCCAACACCAGGACGACAAAGGCTCGACGCAGCAGGGACTTCAACTCCACGGCAGGCTCCCCAAGCAGTAAGGAGGCCAACCCCAGCACCAGGAGACCAGTCCAGCAGTGTTAACATCCATCTTCCAGCATTCCTGAGAAAGGAGCCAAAGATGCCCTCATACCAGCTGGGGGGGGGACATTGAAAACTACCTACTGAGGTTGGAGCACATGGTCAAGACGTGGCAGTGGCCGGAGGTAGTGTGGGCCTGCAGGCTTGTCCCATTGCTCACGGGCAAGGCCTTAGAGGCTTACACAGCAATGGATGAGGGGCTGTCCAACGTCTACAAGGGCTTGAAGGAGGCGCTGCTGGTGAAGTTCGACATCTCCCCAGAGATCTACCGTCAACGCTTCAGAGCTGCATCGACACCATCGGGTGAGTCACTGACAGAAACGTACCACCGCCTTAAGGGTCTCTGCCGATGATGGGTTCGACCGGAGGAGAAGACACAGGACGAAATCGGTGAGGTCATCATCCTCGAGCAACTTCTACAAGTTCTACCACACGACATTCGAACCTGGGTCCGAGAGCACGAGCCCAAGGACGGGCTTATGGCAGCCAAGCTTGCACTGCAGTACCTTAAGGCACGTAAAGGGGGACCACCACGACCTGCAGCACCCGCTCCAAGGAGTCTCAGAGACACAAGGGACATCAGAGACGCCAGAGATGGTGGAGGTAACTCTGGAGGTTATGTGTCTGGGAGGTGGGAGGTACGGGATCAAGCAGTTCGCTCTGATGGGAGGGGTCTGACCTGTTTTTACTGCCGGCAGCAGGGGTACAAAGCTTCAATGTGTCCGCTACGTAAACCCAAGCTCTCAGGTTACTGTTATGTACCCAGAGAGGGGGATGGTGTTCAGAATAGACAGACTCGGGAAGGGTCAGGCTTGTTACATGTAACAGTGAATGGTAAAAGTCTTACTTCAATGATTGACACCGGCAGTTCCCTGTCATTGATCAGAAAATGTAATGTACCTGTTAATGACATTGATTACGGTCACCAAACACTGATCCAATGTGTCCATGGTGACCAGTCACAACAGCCCACAGCTGAGCTCACAGTTGAGATTCAGGGTCAGAAATACCTTCTCAAAGTTGGGGTAATGGAGAAGCTACCTTTTGAGATGATTTTGCAGAGGGATGTGCCTGTACTCTCTGATCTGTTGGGAAGTGTGGGGGGTCAGCTATGTGAGCAGTCAGTTGGCCAGTCTGATGTTCAGGTGTCATGTTCAGTTGTCACTCGTGCCCAGGCCAAAGCTGGTTTACAACCTCTGCCTGACTTGTGTGATAGTCGGTGAGAGGGGTGGAACCAAAGGGCCCAGAAAGTCACTCTGCCAGCGGTGTCTTGAGAAGTATGTGGGAACCCCTGTACCTGTTGCTGATGTGTCTGGGTTAGAGGTGTAATGGGATGTTCCGCAAAATTTTGCTACACTGCAGAAGTCTGACGCAACCTTCAAATGTTTGTTTGACAAGGCCTTAGCTGGGGACAGTCAATCTTCATGTGGGGGGATTTAAACGGTAGACAACCACATACTCTACCTTGGGTCAGAGGCAGATAGCAGGAAGTTGGCGATGCTGTCTACCTGTAGACCACTTGTTCTCAACCTTGCACATACAGTTCCATGGGCAGGTCATCTAGGGCAACATAGGTCTTATCTTAGGCTGCCGTTTCTTTTGGCCCTCCATGTATACTGATGTACAAACCTACTGCAAATCATGCCCCACGTGCCAGAAACCCAGTGCTGTCCGTAGGTCTGACCAGGCTCCTCTATGTTCACTGCCAGTTATCTCTACCCCATTTAAGAGAATTGCAATGGACATTGTTGGACCCTTGGAGAAGAGTAGCTCAGGTTACAAGTTTAAATTGGTGATCTGTGACTATGCCGCCCGGTTCCCAGAAGCCTTCCCACTCCGTTCCATAACCACTCCAAAAATAATCAGTGTTCTCTTTACTAAAGAAAATAATTTACTTTTTACTCCATACATTTTTCCTGACACCCAAAAGTACTCATTACATTTTGAATAGTTGTTTGTATATTATGTCTTAGTGTTGGAGTATGCCCCTGGCCCTCTGTAAATAAAAATTTAACAATAAAATTGTGCCATCTGGTGAAAGGATTTGTACTTTTACTTTTGATACTTAAGTATATTTTAGCAATTACATTGACTTTTTATACCTAAGTATATGTAAAATCAAATACTTTCAGACTTTTACTCAGGCAGTATTTACTGGGTGACTTTCATTTTTACTTGAGTCATTTTCTATTAAGGTATCTTTAAATTATTTACAAATGAGCCTATCAGACTGACCATTTGCACCACAGCACTGCCCACATTACAATGAAACTGCGATCAAGCAAACAGTGGGAAAAACACTTGAGATTTTGCAACTGGGTCGTTTGTTGTGAGAGTAAAGCCAGCCAGCCAATACTCTACAAGTTATTCCCCTCTATGATGAATACGTAGATGTGGAACTAATTGGAATGCCTGAGTGTCACATCAGTGTGGTGTGTGTGTTTGTGCGTGCGTGCGTGCGTGCACGTGCGTATGATTGATGGAGCCAATGTGTGAAAACCTTGCAATTTGCACAGGGGAACAACAACAGCACTAAACAACAACAACCAAAATGTCTAGTAATATCTCATGAATAAATCAAAGTGAATCTGCATGCTGACACTGCTGTATCACCAGTTTGATTTTGTTTCTTTATGTTCTGACTGTAAATATGTATGGTGTAAATCTCAATGTTATGATGATGGTAAACATGCTGACTGTGTGTTGTAGCTTTAATGCTGTGAGAAGGGTGATTGCAACTTCATAGTGTATCTCGTCAATAAAGCTGTGTATCTAGGCCTATTTGGAAAATAATATCAGTGCCCTTTTGAATATAAATCATTGTGATGCTCAAGCACTGGGTGTGAAATAACATCTCACTGTTTTGAAGATAAAAGACAATTGAGAATCACAGTTATCATTATCGTCTTTTGATAAATCAGCTATGTCAGAGAGAGACGGCCTCTTAAAAGGAGCTGCCACATAACAGATGTAGTTCGAATCAGTTCTTCACAAAGATAAGATCAATGTTCACGGTGTCATATCATATTCTCCAACTATTATTTATGTTCTGACAGTTTCTTTGCTGCTGAGATTGTGAGACAGGATCAGATGAATCCAGTCAAATTCCTATATTATATCTTCCATACACAATACGTCTATATCATCCCCATTGCGTAAATGACCCTCCAATTATTCAAAGAGTGCTGTGGTGCAAATGGTCAGTCTGATAGGCTCATTTGTAAATAATTTGAGAACTTTGCCCAGAGGATCATAGAGGTGGAGAGGTACAGCACAGTAGGTGAGTAGAGATGTACACTCATTACAGAGCAGTGTGTTGTACCACCACTACCAGATCAGAGACAATGTCAGCTCAGCGAATTACAACTGTATCATTATAGGAGCAGGGATCCAAGGCTCCTTCACCATGTATCACCTGGCAACAAAAAAAAGAGAACTATTCTGCTGCTGGAGCAGGTCTGTAACTAACTCATTATCCACCCAATGAGGCCAGTCTTGTAGCTGTACAATTGGTACCTGGGTGTTTCTACCAGTAAACAAGTGTATTTAGTCTACAATTGGAACAAGTCAGGCCAAGCGAGACCACAGGTTGGATAGCGATAAAAGAGAAACATCCGCTGAGAGTTAACCCACATACAGTATACCACAGCTATCGCATCAATACTTTCTGCAGCTGATGGACAAAATACTTTATCAATGTTGCCATCTAAATGGATAGACAAACAATGGAAAGGGGATGTTCACGCAGGGGAATGGAAGGGGAATGTTCACGTAGGGGAATGGAAGGGGAATGTTCACGTATGGGAATGGAAGGGGAATGTTCACGTAGGGGAATGGAAAGGGAATGTTCACGTAGGGGAATGGAAGGGGAATGTTCACATAGGGGAATGGAAGGGGAATGTTCACGTATGGGAATGGAAAGGGAATGTTCACGTAGGGGAATGGAAGGGGAATGTTCACGTAAGGGAATGGAAGGGGAATGTTCACGCAGGGGAATGGAAGGGGAATGTTCACGCAGGGGAATGGAAGGGGAATGTTCATGCAGGGGAATGGAAGGGGAATGTTCACGTAGGGGAATGGAAAGGGAATGTTCACGTATGGGAATGGAAGGGGAATGTTCACACAGGGGAATGGAAGGGGAATGTTCACACAGGGGAATGGAAGGGGAATGTTCATGCAGGGGAATGGAAGGGGAATGTTCGTGCAGGGGAATGGAAGGGGAATGTTCACATAGGGGAATGGAAGGGGAATGTTCACGCAGGGGAATGGAAGGGGAATTTTCACGTAGGGGAATGGAAGGGGAATGTTCACGTAGGGGAATGGAAAGGGAATGTTCACGTAGGGGAATGGAAGGGGAATGTTCACGTAGCGGAATGGAAGGGGAATGTTCACGTAGGGGAATGGAAGGGGAATGTTCACGTAGGGGAATGGAAGGGGAATGTTCACGTAGCGGAATGGAAGGGGAATGTTCATGTAGGGGAATCAAATCAAATCAAATGTATTTATATAGCCCTTCGTACATCAGCTGATATCTCAAAGTGCTGTACAGAAACCCAGCCTAAAACCCCAAACAGCAAGCAATGCAGGTGTAGAAGCACGGTGGCTAGGAAAAACTCCCTAGAAAGGCCAAAACCTAGGAAGAAACCTAGAGAGGAACCAGGCTATGTGGGGTGGCCAGTCCTCTTCTGGCTGTGCCGGGTGGAGATTATAACAGAACATGGCCAAGATGTTCAAATGTTCATAAATGACCAGGATGGTCGAATAATAATAAGGCAGAACAGTTGAAACTGGAGCAGCAGCACGGTCAGGTGGACTGGGGACAGCAAGGAGTCATCATGTCAGGTAGTCCTGGGGCATGGTCCTAGGGCTCAGGTCAGTTGAAACTGGAGCAGCAGCACGGCCAGGTGGACTGGGGACAGCAAGGAGTCATCATGTCAGGTAGTCCTGGGGCATGGTCCTAGGGCTCAGGTCCTCCGAGAGAGAAAGAGAGAAGGAGAGAATTAGAGAACGCACACTTAGATTCGCACAGGACACCGAATAGGACAGGAGAAGTACTCCAGATATAACAAACTGACCCTAGCCCCCCGACACATAAACTACTGCAGCATAAATACTGGAGGCTGAGACAGGAGGGGTCAGGAGACAGTGTGGCCCCATCCGAGGACACCCCCGGACAGGGCCAAACAGGAAGGATATAACCCCACCCACTTTGCCAAAGCACAGCCCCCACACCACTAGAATGGAAGGGGAATGTTCACGTAGGGGAATGGAAGGCGAATGTTCACGTAGGGGAATGGAAGGGGAATGTTCACGTAGCGGAATGGAAGGGGAATGTTCACGTAGCGGAATG
The DNA here is from genome assembly GCF_002021735.2 of Oncorhynchus kisutch. Classification (NCBI taxonomy): domain Eukaryota; kingdom Metazoa; phylum Chordata; class Actinopteri; order Salmoniformes; family Salmonidae; genus Oncorhynchus; species Oncorhynchus kisutch. The sequence continues at coordinate 25,625,421 of NC_034179.2, forward strand.
GAAGGGGAATGTTCACGTATGATAACAGCCAACCCTTCACTGCAGATGGCAGAAGGTGGGCAGATGTGTTAAATAAAACAATCTGTGCCTCATAATGGATCATTTGCAAGACAAGAACATGCCACATTAATTTCACACTAATTTAATTAGTTACAATTCAAATGGTTTATTTAATTAAATTCTTAATGTCAATGGCCTAATATTTCAACTCACTGTAGTGTGTACACATCTGACCTTGCTCAACTGACAGTAAGAAGCAGTAAGTACATGTTTTATCATTGCAGGATAAGCACAAAGCTACAAGGCAATATCAGTTTATTAGTGATAACTTTTCCTCATCACTGGCCATTGAGCACAACACACAGCAATATGAACTGTTGCTGTAATATTGAGCCAATTCGGCATTATAGTGTCATTCTTCCGTTCCTCCTGCCCATAGAGATACTATTCAATTACTAGAATTGGCTGTCTAACTAGCTAACAAACATACAGTTCAGATAAATTCTTCAAATTCATTATTTTACACATTATCTTACACAATATCTTACAGCACTGGCAAACCATGGTTGACCAACTCCATGACCAAAATGGTGGACCTTTATCCCATCATAAGAAGGTTCATGTCCATTCTAGTATTCTAATTCTGAATTCTATGCTCCTGCCCCACTCCTAGGGGAGTTCCCTTGGCCAGACCAGGATCATCCGGAAGGCTTATGAACAGGAAAACACCCACATGATGGAGGAGTGCTACCAGCTCTGAGCAAACCTGGAGGCCGGGGCTAATATCACACTGTTCAGGTACACTGCTGCTACTTCATCTTAGTGTAGGAAATGATGAAGAAGGAAAGACACATTATACTGGAGAGAGTCAGAAATAAGAGATTTAGGAATTTGGCCAGTGCAGTAATAGTGGTATTGATACGAAATGAATAGTTCCGTCTGAGCCAAATGTGCAATGAGCATTTATGCCGTATCATTATTGTTACTAGGCACTGTACGCAGGATGTGGACTTTCAGTAGTTCAGGAGCACCCTGGAGAAGAACTAGGTTCCCACAGAGACCCTGGGACCAGAGGAGTTCAGCCAGAGAGAAGAACCAGGTTCCCACAGAGACCCTGGGACCTGAGGAGTTCAGCCAGAGAGAGTAACCAGGTTCCCACAGAGACCCTGGGACCAGAGGAGTTCAGCCAGAGAGAGTAACCAGGTTCCCACAGAGACCCTGGGACCAGAGGAGTTCAGCCAGAGAGAAGAACTAGGTTCCCACAGAGACCCTGGGACCAGAGGAGTTCAGCCAGAAAGAAGAACCAGGTTCCCACAGAGACCCTGGGACCAGAGGAGTTCAGCCAGAGAGAGTAACCAGGTTCCCACAGAGACCCTGGGACCAGAGGAGTTCAGCCAGAGAGAGGAACCAGGTTCCCACAGAGACCCTGGGACCAGAGGAGTTCAGCCAGAGAGAGGAACTAGGTTCCTACAGAGTGCCCTGAACTTAGCCTATTTTTTACTGTGTGTTTATTGACATGAGTAGATATGACAGGAGAGAGTTCACTCATGTCACCGTGAGGCGGTTCTCACTGGACTAGACTTAGCAACACACAAACCAAAGCTGATAGGACACCTTTCCAGCTCACTGACCTATCACAGGCATCTGGTGAGGTTATGTTAGTATGGGAGAGATTATTGTCTGAGGGGGAAAGAACAGTGAAATAACACGCTACAAAACCGGCAAGAAAAACAATGACATATGGAGTTTGATTTAATAGACTATAGAGGGTCAACTGACTTCCATCCTGCATTTGAACCCCAGCATCATCCTGTATATGCAGTTTAAGGCATATACAGGATGATATAAGGGCTGAGGCGTGGGCCTTAAAGCAGGGATGTCCTTGACCTTTAAAAACCATTGAGACAATGAAAGATAGAGGGGAGGCTGTGTAAATCTTGGTGAGCAATACCAGTTTCCTGGATTGTATTTCACCGGCCTAATGGATCCTTCAGTGAGGAGGATGGATGAGTGCTTTACCTGTGGGGGCTGTGGGGGCGGAGGCCTGGCTGAGTCTAGCTGAGCCAGCCTGGCTGGGTGCCCTCTGTCAGCCCCCGGACACTGTGCCCATCACTCAGGGCCGGGTGGGCCGCACAGGGGGTGCAGATCATATTTACACCCACCTAGTGGAGCGGGGGTCAGGGAGAGGAGAAGGAAGCTGATGAATGGAGCAGTCTCCTGGCTGGGGCGCTGCACATGCATCACAGCTGGCCATCCGCACCGGGTGCACCAGAGAAAACAGCAGTCATACATCGCCCCGGAGACCATCCATCACCCAGACCACTCAATTAGAGGCAGCCTCTCAGAGGGCCTGCAGCCCAGCCGTCCTGGGTGGCCCAACTGCACAACTGTACACCGAGATGCATGATATACTGTACTGTATGCACATGTAACAAACTTGCATAAAACACAAACCTGTCAGAAATAAGAGATTGAGGAAGTTGGCCAGTGCAGTAATAGTGGTATTGATAGGAAATGAATAGTTCTGTCTGAGCCAAAAGTGCAATGAGCATTTATGCTGTGTCATTATTTTTACTAGACACTGTAGGCAGGATGCTTTAATAACTGCCTCATGTAACAGTAAAAACGTTCTCTTGATGATACACAAGCATCTACACACTTGAGGACTCCCAGGCGTACTGGTATCCTGGTGAAGAGCCCTGAGGATGACGTGGACTTCCAGCAGCTCAGAAGCACTGGAGAGTTCAGCCAAAGAGAGCAACCAGGTTCCCACAGAGACCCTGGGATCAGTGGAGTTCAGCCAGATGCTCCCCCAGGTCAACCTGTTGGCTGGGGAGGGGCCCCTCATAGACACACAGCTGGGGTCCTGTATGCAGGCCAGGCCCTCAGAGCAGCAAGGTACAGGAAGGGCCCCTGAAGCAACCTTCGTTCAACACCTAATGACCCTGCAGAGATGTTCAGACCTCTTGGTGTAATGGATAAGGATTGGACTACAGAAGTAGGACCTTCATTTGATCACCCTGATGCAGGAAAACTTTCCTGCAATGTGGGACATTTAAAACATAGTATATTTGAGGTTTAAAAATGCTTCTGAAATGTGTAATTTCCACTGCAATTTTAGACTTTATTTTCCCTTATGAAAAATGTATCAATCCCACAAAAATATAATCTACATTTCCTGTTGCTGCAGGGTTATTTTCCTGCTATAGCAAACTAACTCAAATTAAGATCCTACATCTGTAACAGTCACAAGGACTCAGGTTCAAATCTTAGTCAGGCTCCTCCGTGAATTTGATACAGGCCCATTGGACTGCTAAGGGAAGTAAGAGGATTTTCCCCATATCTCTGCATCTGTCCTATGGATTCCCAGAGACAGTTCCAGAGTCTGGGAGGAGTGTTAAGGATGGTGATAAGGTTACAGAAGTCCAGCCTGGCTCTTCACTCACCGTGACGACAGCAAGTGGGGTCTACGGGCCAGAGAGCCTGGTGATTACAGCTGGGCCCTGGGCCAACACACTGGTGTCCAATACTGGACTACAACTACCACAACAGCTGGGCCCTGGGACAACACACTGGTGTCCAATACTGGACTACAACTACCACAACAGCTGGGCCCTGGACCAACACACTGGTGTCCAATACTGGACTACAACTACCACAACAGCTGGGCCCTGGGCCAACACACTGGTGTCCAATACTGGACTACAACTACCACTACAGGTACAGTCACACACATTTTAGACACACGTGCGTGCACATGTACGCGCACATACACATGCACATTCGCATACACAAACATTCCACCGTGTGTACCACACAACTCAAGGATTTCTGCCAGGTAAGAAGAGCATGATTCTGTACTTTAACTTATTTTTTATTAAACACCCTCCTGAGGCAATACGCAGTGAGTTATAGCAGTCTGTGTCTTTGACAGACACTGCATAGTCAGACACAGGGCAGTAACATGCTCTGGGGGAGATGGACTGTCCATCTGCAGAATAAATAACTCTACTTGTTCTCCCTTAGCCTCAGCAGGGCCATGATAGAAAATACTTTCTATATTTCTGTAACTAAGAGGATTTATAATCAAATCTCCCAGGTCTTACTGTGGAAGAGCAGATCCTTTGTCCAGGGAAAACATGAGACAATTAGAGTCACAAGGGCTTGAACATACAGAGAGGTTGACTACATGAACGTAAACTATGGAATAGAAAGACTACCAGACAAGCTATAGAAAGACTACCAGACAAGCTATAGAAAGACTACCAGACAAGCTATAGAAAACCGTAGAAATACCAGTTAACTACAGCACAAGTAACTCCAGAGGAAGCTTATAGGGAGGGTGTGTTCCCTCTGAGGAAGGTCTGTTAAATCTGTCGGCCTCGGGCACATATGGCATCAGCCGCTTCGTCCAGATGGGAGAGGAGGGAGCGGTTTACCACTTCTATGGCCTTCTCTCCAATGAGTGCCCAGGCCTGATGAAGGTGAGGAACACTGTGACACGCCCTGGATACAGAAAGTGTCACTTACTGACACTGAATAATGCAGCAACTATTAGTGCCATTTCCCTGGACAAAATAACTGCTGTCCTATGGAGGGGATAGCCTGACAGCAACACTCCTTCACACTGTAATCAGATCCCTATTGTGAGGAGAGAATACACAGAGGACGCTATTTGAGGGTATAGTTTTTCCTATTTAAACACACTATTGTAGAGAGTGTGAATGACCCTTGTTGTCCTCTAAAAGCAAGTAATTTTCATCAGAGAAAAATATCTAAGGATGCACGGGTATTTCAAATGTGCTGTATGCTGTTTGTTAATGAAATGGTGATATCGGCCTTGTGTTCCTCAGAACTGCTATCACATGGGGCAGTGAGATGGAACATAAGGAGAGGGTCAGACAGACGGACAGGACGGACATTCTCTTCCTGTCCCAGTTTGTGTCCCTCTACCTCTCTGGACTGGAGCCAGAACCAGCCCTGGTGGAGAGCTGCCTGTACACAGTCAGACTACTGATGTCCATGTACTAAAGTTAACCAGAGCTAAAATGAAAGAACCTATACCTAAATTGACAGCAATCAATTTCATTAGTAAGTGGCTATTTATTTTCAGAGTCCCGAAAACTATTGAATATGTAATTCTAACAGCATTTATGACATTATAATTACAATGTTCTGTTGAGTGACTCAATTGAGCGTGAAACACAAGTTGCATTCAACAATCCAGTTTGGATTCATATAATTAGGATGAGAGCATGTGGCAAACTCTCAGAGAGACTCTAAACAACATCATTGAAGAGAGAACACTGAGGGACACATTTTCAGTAGTGGTTTAACAATGTACTTCAACCATAGCCGCGGGAAGATGTTTGGGGTGGGGTTGCTAATAAGTTTTTGTCTAGGGGGGAGTGCGGCTGAATATTCTTTGTTGCCCACGCTACAGACGGCTTTATCGGTCCACTAATACAGGACTAGTAAAGGCCCACAGCACTACTTTCGTGAGGGGAAAAAAGGGTGGTGCAGCACCCTCAGCACCCCTACTTCCCCCGGCTATGGCTTAAACAATAACCAGGTTTACATCCAACCTTTTAATGCAAGTAAAGCAGAGCTTCCAGAAACATGTGGTGAGACAGCATTTTTCCTAGCACCTCACACCACTTTCAAAGCAAAAGCACCGATTAGCCCAGTAACTTCACAGCACATTTTTGCGTTCCAGTATAATATTTACCTTCTCTGTCGCAGTCTACCATTGAAAACCATTGAAGACTACACATAGAAAAGTCATGCTATTTGTATTTGAGCAATATGATTGGCCATTAATCAAGCAACACTATGCTCCTGTAAGTCACAAAATCTCGAGCAGTACAGAGGTGGATAACTACATGTACATTCACACAGCACACGCCAACTGTCCTGAGAAAAAAGAAGCACCCATCAATCTACTCACTGAGCTTATTTATTTACAAAAGTAAACGTTAAATATTGAACATACTAGTAATATGCTGGCTTCTGTTGATAGTCTGCAAAAAGGAAGCAAAGAAAATGCACTTTAGCATTTGTCTTGGCTAGCCTAGGCTACTGTAGCCAGGACAGAGGGCTGATTGGATAAAGCTCAGCCGCCGGTCTCTCCGGTCCATGGCCCGTGACGTGAAAGGGTCAAATCAAACAGTAATCTGCATCGCTCGGTCATGTTGTTAACTAGGCAGCATGGTGCACCGTCCAGAAACATTCCAAATCTATTTTCCATAACATTTCCATATATGTAAAGCATTTTTATCAAAAGCAATCACTTTTGCATGTGAAAACGTAGAATCCTACTAATTGAGCAGACACGTGGCTTGTGCTGGAGGAAATAAAAGGCTACTCTAAAATGTGCATGTGTTTTGTCACACAACACAATGCCTCAGATGTTAAGTTTTGAGGGAGCGTACAATTGGCATGCTGACTGCAAGAATGTCAACCAGAGCTGTTGCCAGATAATTGAATGTTAATTTCTCTACCATAAGGTGCCTCCACCATTCTTTTTAAGAAGTTGGCAGTACGTCCAATCGGTCTCATAACCGCAGACCAGGCGTAACCACGCCAGCCCAGGACCTCTACATCCGATTTATTCACCTGCGGGATCGTCTGAGACCAGCCACCCGGACAGCTGATGAAATTGAGGGTTTACACAACCAAACCAAAACCATCTCAGGGAAGCTGATCGTCGTCCTCACCAGGGTCTTGACCTGACTGCTGTTTGGCATCGTAACCGACTTCAGTAGGCAAATGCTCACCTTCGATGGCCCCTGGCACGCTGGAGATGTGCGCTCTTCACGGGTGAATCATGGTTTCAACTGTGACAGGCAGATGGCAGACGTGTGGGCGAGCGGTTTGCTCATGTCAACTTTGAGAACAAAGTGCCCCACAGTAGTGGTGGGGTTGTAGTACGGGCAGGCATAAGGTACGGACAACAAACACAATTGCATTTTATGGATGGCAATTTGAATGCACAGATATACCGTCACGAGATCCTGAGGCCCGTTCTCGTGCCATTCTTCCGCTGCCATTACCTCATTTGACGCAAGGATCTGTACACAATTCCTGAAAGATGAAAATGTCCCAGTTATTCCAGGGCCTGCATACTCATCTGACATGTCACCCATTGAGCATGTTTGGATGCTCTGGATCGATGTGTACAACAGCGTGTTCCAGTTCCCTCCAATATCCACTAACTTCACACAGCCATTGAAGAGGAGTGGGACAAAATTCCACAATCAACAGCCTGATCAACTCTATGCGAAGGAGATGTGTCGTGCTGCATGAGGCAAATGGTGGTCACAGCAGATACTAACTGGTTTTCTGATCCACACCCCTACTTTTCTAAAGGTATATCTGTATTCCCAGTCGTATGAAATCTGTAGATTAGGGCCTAATTAAATTATTTAAACTGACTGTAACTCAGTAAAATCTTTGAAAATGTTGCATGTTACATTTTTTTTGTTCAGTGTATATTAAACAGCTTTTTAATAGATATCATAATAACCAAATATAGCCTATTAATAGCTGCATATAAACTGAGTATACCAAACATTAGGAACACCTTCGCTTAATATTGGAGTCCCATGTTGACTCCAATGCTTCCCACAGTTGTTTCAAGTTGGCTGGCTGTCCTTTGGGTGGTGGACCATTCTTAATACACACGGGAAACTGTTGGGGGTGAAAAACCCAGCAGCGTTGTAGTTCTTGACACAAACCGATGTGCCTGGCACCTACTACCACCCTCTGAATGTCTCAATTGTCTCAAGGCTTTAAAATCACTCTTTAACCTGTCTTCTCCCCTTCATCTAAGCTGATTGAAATGGATTTAACAAATTACATCAATAACGGATCATAGCTTTCACCTGGATTCATCTGGTCAGTCTATCTATGTCATGAAAAGAGCAGGTGTTCTTAATGTTTTGTATATTCAGTGTCGAGAGAAGGCATTCAGGCCAGGGGTATTCAACTCTTACCCTACAATTCCGGAGCCTGTTAGTTTTTTGTTCTACCTGATTATTAATTGCACCCATCTGGTGCCAACATCCAACATTTCTCAACATCTATGCATCTAGTCCCTTTACCCCTGCCAACATGTTCAAATTACCTCGACTAAACTGTACGCCCGCACATTGACTCAGTACCAGTATCCCCTGAATATAGCCTGGTTATCGTTAATGTTATTTTATTGTTACTTTTTATTTTATCTTATACTTTCATTTATTATATTTTCTTAACTATATTTCTTGAACTGCATTGTTGATAAGTAAAAGCATTGGAACTGGCTTCAAGGTTCAGAGCTGAATTTGAGGGTTATAGGTCCTGCATGACCACAATGCATTTAAAAACTACACCATGTCCAGACCAGTATAAATTCTGTGCTGGCCAGTAGATTAGCTAATGTTGGACCCTGTCATAGCCTATGAATAGGACCAAGACTTTTACTTGACCCGGTCATATGATCAGGAAAAACTCCAGGCCTCAGAAAAGACACTTACAAACACCACTTCTGAACCTGTGGCACCACGTCTGGAGTACAGTACTGTACATGTCTGATAAAAAATGGCAGGACAGGCCTGATGGAAACAACTCATTTGACAGTAAACTTTCCAAAAGTTGACTAAACAAAACATGCTTGACAAGGTTGGATCTTTTTGTGTCGGTAAAATGTATTATGCAAGAAATGGCAATGTGTCACGCCCTGGTCTTAGTATTTTGTGTTTTCTATTTTTATTTGGTCAGGCCAGGGTGTGACATGGGTTTATTTTGTGGTGTGTTTGTGTATTGGGGTTTTTCGTAGGTTTTGGGATTGTGGCTTAGTGGGGTGTTCTAGCAAAGTCTATGGTTGCCTGAGGCGGTTCTCAATCAGAGGCAGGTGATTCTCGTTGTCTCTGATTGGGAACCATATTTAGGCAGCCATATTCTTTGAGTGTTTCGTGGGTAATTGTTCCTGTCTTTGTGTTAGTTGTCACCAGATAGGCTGTATAGGTTTTCACGTTCCGTTTGTTGTTTTTGTATTGTCGTGTTTAAACACGCTGCATTTTGGTCCGACTCTCTTTCGACGGAGGAAAACCGTAACAGAATCACCCACCACACCAGGACCAAGCAGCGTGGTGACAGGCAGCGGCAGCAGGAGCAACCAAGGTTGGAATATACGACTTGGGAGGAAATAGACAGGTGGGCGGTCGACCCAGAGAGAGTGCCGGAGCCCGCCTGGGATTCGCTGGAGCAGTGCGAAGAGGGCTATAGGAGAATGGAGTTGAAGAGAAAAACACGGCGGCGCAGAAGGAAGCCCGAGTGTCAGCCCCAAAAATGTATTGGGGGGGGGGCTCAGGGAGAGTGTGGCAGAGTCAGGGTTCAAACCTGAGCCAACTCCCCTGTTTATCGTGAGGAGCAGCGATCACAGGACATCTGGACTTGGGAGGAGATATTGGACGGAAAAGGACCCTGGGCACAGCCTGGAGAATATCGCTGCCCCAAAGAAGAACTGGAGGCGACGAAAGCGGTAAGGCGCTGGTATGAAGAGGCAGCACGGCGACGCGGATGGAAGCCAGAGAGTCAGCCCCAAAAATGTATTGGGGGGGGGGGGCTCAGATTGTTCCTGTCTTTGTGTTAGTTGTCACCAGATAGGCTGTATAGGTTTTCACGTTCCGTTTGTTGTTTTTGTATTGTCGTGTTTATTCGTCATTAAACATGTATCATATTAACCACGCTGCATTTTGGTCCGACTCTCTTTCGACGGAGGAAAACCGTAACACAATGGAAAAGGCTTTATGCGCAAATATCGCTATAATAACCATCAATATATTAACCATCAATTTAATAACCATCACTATAATAACCATCAATATATTAACCATCAATATAATAACCATTGCTATAATAACCATCAATATAATAACCGTCACTATAATAATCATTAATATATTAACCATCAATATAATAACCATCACGATAATAATCATCAATATAATAACCATTGCTATAATAACCATTGCTATAATAACCATCAATATATTAACCATCAATATAATAATCATCGCTATAATAATCATTAATATATTAACCATCAATATAATAACCATCACTATAATAATCATCAATATAATAACCATCAATATAATAACCATCGCTATAATAACCATCAATATAATAACCATCAATATATTACCCATCAATATAATAACCATCGATATAATAACCATCACCAGTCATGTAACGATGTGGTGTGTGTGGTCCTCCCACTACGACTCAGGAAAGCATGCAGTTTATTAAGCAACAGATTAAATAAATGATGATGAACTTCACAGTGTAGTCAGTGAAAGTGCATGGGTATGACCTTAATGTTTCTTTACAATAAATATTGAGCAAGCTGTGGATGAGAGCACATGTGCCAAGACGAGAGTGGGTACATTCACTATATAACCAAACATTTGAGAATGCGATGGAAACCCATTTAACTTGGGAGGGGGTTCAGTACATGGGAATTTAAACTCAGAAGTTATTTTCATGTGCATTATGTCATCACGCACAGCATTTTAATCTGGTGGGATATTGTTTTTATGCAGATTTTATCATATTCATGTGAAAAGCTGTCGCCAATTGGATGGAAACCGAGCTATTGACTCATAATTTTCTTGATTTACACTTGTAGATAAAATGAAGATAAATGCACTGTACACAAGGTACTGTAAGGTACCAAGGAGACTTTAACAGGAGTATGCATGCTCTCTGATTGCCTGCAGGTTACACCAGACCATCACTTTGTTCTAGATTGCCACCCTCACCACGGCAACATCATAATCGGAGCAGGATTCTTATGTATGTTTACAGGAGTCCCTATTCAACTCTCGTGGTCATGGTACTGTGTTCTTGCATCCCTCTACAATATCTATTTGCACATTCCAGCACTGAAAAACCATATCAAAACATACAGCCAAATGGCCACCTGCTGAAAGACAGTTTTGTAGCCTGGCTGCGTGAGTCCCTTTGGATAACGGCAAATTGTAATAATCCAAACTTAAAGCCCATTGATTCAGACCAGGAGGGACTTCCCAGAATTTCTTCCATCTGTTCAGCGGCTTCTACTAATGAATTCTGGATTAAACATGTAATTAATTTCTGCTCTTAAAGGTCCAATTCAACCGTTTTTATCTCAATATCAAATCATTTCTGGGTAACAATTAAGTACCTTACTGTGATTGTTTTAAATGAAAATGGTCAAGAATAAACAAAAATTGCTTCTTAGCAAAGTGCAATTTCTCAAGCAAGAATTTTGCTAGGAATGACTGGGAGTGGTCTGAGTGGGTAGGGGAAAACTGAAAACTATCTATTGGCTGAGAGGTATGGAACTATCTTTCTTATTGGTCTGTTATCTAATGTATACCCTGTTGATATCACCAGGCAGGCCAAAACTCCATCTCACCAAAACAGGCTGAAATTTAAGGTGGTCTTTTCAAACAGCTCTTACACTGGAAGGGCATTATCATCATTTTCACAATTTCACAGTGTTATTCCAACATCATAGTGTGGCAATATATATAAAACACAGGTAAATCACGCTTTTGACTGCACTGGGCCTTTAATCAATTTATAGCTCTGACCCGTGCAACTTGGGGGGTTAGGAACTCCACCAAGCTCTGACACAGTCCTGGCGTGGTGCCAAAGCTATTCATCTTGCGATGCATTGTCTTACATGTAATAACACAACTGGAGAAAGACCTTGCTGTCTGCTAGACTGAGCATGCTCTATTGTTCTTTCAGACCCCTCATATTATGGTGGTTCGTGATTTATTACAAGCATTCTAGTAGTAAGGCATTCAGAGCAACGGACAGGGTCACCATTTATAACTGTTAATTAGTTAGATGTTCTTATACCACCCACATGTTGTTTACCATGTTGACAGGATAATACTCTCCTACTGCACTTAACCAGTTATCATTTCAGCAAGCCATGACACCCACCATCTCAGATTGTTCTGAAATAGTTTCTGTAGTTATAAACAGGTAATAATGGCTTTCCTGAAACATTATTTTGTTGAAATGTAATTTTATCTTGGAGAAATTAAAGGGATACTTTGGGATTTTGGCAACGAGGCCATTTATCTACTTCCCCAGAGACAGATTCATTAATGGATAGCATTTTAATGTCTCTGTGTCTAGTATGAAGGAAGTTAGAGGTAGTTTCGCGAGCCAATGCTAACTAGTGTTAGCACAATGTTAGTTGGTTTTGAATCCCTTTCTTGTGCTTTTTGAGGTGGAACAAACCTGTATTCATCTAAAAGATATACATGCTAGGTTCCAATTAATCTCATTTGAAACTTTCTACCACACGGTTCTTTCAAAATCTGACAAATATTATACTGGTTTGCAATGGGACATTATAAAGATATAATATCTTAATAATTGGGTTGTGTGCTACCTTACAGGGCATTCAGAAAGTATTCAGACCCCTTAACTGTTTCCACATTTTGTTACTTTACAGCTTTATTCTAAAATTGATTCAATCATTTTTTCCCCCTCGTCAATATACACACAATAACCCATAATGACAAAGCAACGTAATGTTTTGCATATGTAAAAAAAAAATGAAATATTACATTTACATAAGTATTCATACCCTTTAATCAGTACTTTGTTGAAGCACCTTTGGCAGCGATTATGACCTTCAGTCTTCTTGGGTAGGACGCTACAAGCTTGGCACACCTGTATTTGGGGGTTTCTCCCATTGTTCTCTGCATATCCTCTCAAGCTCTGTCAGGTTTGATGGGGATTGTTGCTGCAGAGCTATATTCAGGTCTCTCCATAGATGTTCAATCGGGATCAAGTCCGGGCTCTGGGTGGGCCACTCAATGACATTCAGAGACTTGTCACGAAGCCACTCTTGCGTTGTCTTGGCTGTTTCCTGTTGGAAGGTGAACCTTTGCCCCAGTCTAAGGTCCTAAGCTCTCTGGAGCAGGTTTTCATTAAGGATTTCTCTGTACTTTGCTCCATTCTTCTTTCCCTCGATCCTGACTAGTCTCCCAGTATAAAAATATCCCAACAGCATGATGCTGCCACCACCATGCTTCACCGTAGCATGGTTTCTTGCAGACGCGAAGCTTGGAATTCAGGCCAAAGAGTTCTATCTTGATTTCATCAGACGAGAGAATATTATTTCTCATGGTTTGAGAGTCCTTTAGGTACCTTCTGCAAACTCCAAGTGGGCTGTCATGTGCCTTTTACTGAGGAGAGGCTTCCGTCTGGTCACTCTGCCATAAAAACTTGATTGGTGGAGTGTTGTCTTTCTGGAAGGTTCTCCCATCACCACAGAGGAACTCTGGAGCTCTGTCAGAGTGACCATTGAGTCCTTGGTCACATCCCTGACCAAGTCCTTCCCCCCCAATTGCTCAGTTGGCCGGTTGGGTAACTCTATCAAGAGTCTTGGGGGTTCCAAACTTCTTCCATTTGTTCTTGGGGACCTTCAATGCTGCAAAACATTTTTGGTGCACTTCCCAAGATCTATGCCTCGACACAATCCTGTCTCGGAGCTCTACGGACAATTCCTTCAACCTCATGGCTTGGTTTTTGAGCTGAGATACACTGTCAAATTTGACCTTATATGCACTGTTAACTGTTAACTTTGACCTTATATAGACAGGTGTGCGTCTTTCCAAATCATGTCCAATCAATTGAATTTACCACAGGTAAATACATCTCAAGGAAGATCAATGGAAACAGGATGCACCTGAACTCAATTTCGAGTCTCATAGCAAAGGGTCTGAATACTTATGTACAGTGCCTTGCAAAAGTATTCGGCCCCCTTGAACTTTGCGACCTTTTGCCACATTTCAGGCTTCAAACATAAAGATATAAAACTGTATTTTTTTGTGAAGAATCAACAACAAGTGGGACACAATCATGAAGTGGAACGACATTTATTGGATATTTCAAACTTTTTTAACAAATCAAAAACTGAAAAATTGGGCGTGCAAAATGATTCAGCCCCTTTACTTTCAGTGCAGCAAACTCTCTCCAGAAGTTCAGTGAGGATCTCTGAATGATCCAATGTTGACCTAAATGACTAATGATGATAAATACAATCCACCTGTGTGTAATCAAGTCTCCGTATAAATGCACCTGCACTGTGATAGTCTCAGAGGTCCGTTAAAAGCGCAGAGAGCATCATGAAGAACAAGGAACACACCAGGCAGGTCCGAGATGCTGTTGTGAAGAAGTTTAAAGCCGGATTTGGATACAAAAGGATTTCCCAAGCTTTAAACATCCCAAGGAGCACTGTGCAAGCGATAATATTGAAATGGAAGGAGTATCAGACCACTGCAAATCTACCAAGACCTGGCCGTCCCTCTAAACTTTCAGCTCATACAAGGAGAAGACTGATCAGAGATGCAGCCAAGGGGCCCATGATCACTCTGGATGAACTGCAGAGATCTACAGCTGAGGTGGGAGACTCTGTCCATAGGACAACAATCAGTCGTATATTGCACAAATCTGGCCTTTATGGAAGAGTGGCAAGAAGAAAGCCATTTCTTAAAGATATCCATAAAAAGTGTCGTTTAAAGTTTGCCACAAGCCACCTGGGAGACACACCAAACATGTGGAAGAAGGTGCTCTGGTCAGATGAAACCAAAATTGAACTTTTTGGCAACAATGCAAAACGTTATGTTTGGCGTAAAAGCAACACAGCTCATCACCCTGAACACACACCATCCCCACTGTCAAACATGGTGGTGGCAGCATCATGGTTTGGGCCTGCTTTTCTTCAGCAGGGACAGGGAAGATGGTTCAAATTGATGGGAAGATGGATGGAGCCAAATACAGGACCATTCTGGAAGAAAACCTGATGGAGTCTGCAAAAGACCTGAGACTGGGACGGAGATTTGTCTTCCAACAAGACAATGATCCAAAACATAAAGCAAAATCTACAATGGAATGGTTCAAAAATAAACATATCCAGGTGTTAGAATGGCCAAGTCGAAGTCCAGACCTGAATCCAATCGAGAATCTGTGTAAAGAACTGAAAACTGCTGTTCACAAATGCTCTCCATCCAACCTCACTGAGCTCGAGCTGTTTTGCAAGGAGGAATGGGAAAACATTTCAGTCTCTCGATGTGCAAAACTGATAGAGACATACCCCAAGCGACTTACAGCTGTAATCGCAGCAAAAGGTGGCGCTACAAAGTATTAACTTAAGGGGGCTGAATAATTTTGCACGCCCAATTTTGCAGTTTTTGATTTGTTAAAAAAGTTTGAAATATCCAATAAATGTCGTTCCACTTCATGATTGTGTCCCACTTGTTGTTGATTCTTCACAAAAAAATACAGTTTTATATCTTTATGTTTGAAGCCTGAAATATGGCAAAAGGTCGTAAAGTTCAAGGGGGCCGAATACTTTCGCAAGGCACTGTAAATAAGATATTTCTGTTTTTTATTTTTATAAATTGGCACAAAAATATTAAAGCCTGTTTTCACTTTGTCATTTTGAAGTATTGTGTGTAGATTGATGAGGAACATTTTTTAAATGTAATACATTTTAGAATATGGCTGTAATGTAACAAAATGTGGAAAAAGTGAAGGGATCTGAATACTTTTCCCGAATACACTGTAAATCTAACATCACTGATAGCAGGGCTGAATAGTAATGAATCCATCAGGATCAGACAAAAGAGATACTCCTAGCACAATTTTGTGTGCTCTCTCATTCTCTTGTTGTACCCTCTATCCCTCCCTCCCTATCGCTTTGTGCTTGAGACTGCCGGGAACTGTTCCCTTAGGTCTGTAGTTGACCTCCTCTCACCTCAATAATATTAATTTAGTTTGGGCAGACGGCACAATGACCTTTTGAGTGGTCCTCTCATCCCCTCACCTTCCAAACGCCTCTGTCCTCTCATCTGCTTGAACATCTATACTTAAGAGAAAAGTACGAGACAGAAAAAAGTGAAAAATTGATTGAGGTGAAGTGTGAAAAAGACTATTACCTGATTATAGTTATTAAGCCATTCAAGGTCTCCCACATCCTCCATAATGTGCTCATTCTGTAGACCCTTTTGTATGTAAATTACATACTCTTAATTTTAGACAGATTTTTCTTTAGTCACTATTATATGCACATTTTGGACTGACATACTGTAAGGCCTCCGAACTCTTTAATTCCCCAGGTCATGGTTTCAAGTTTGGCCTAGTTGTTGGGAAGGTACAGTGTAAGCTGAGCCATGGAGAGATGACCTCTCACCTTTCAAAATCCAGTGGTTCCAGTCCAACCACAAATCCTCTTTATAGAACTAATCAGAAAGGGGGGAATTCCGACCCAAGTTAAGCTTGCATAAATGGAACGTATTTCCCTTTTTTTCACATTTGTCTCTGCGTATTCTGACCTTGAACTTAAGCATGAGAATAGCATGCTATTCACCCGCTATTCCTTTGAGGTGGAGATCAAAGAAATGAAGATATGGCAGAGGTGTGTTCCTTTTCCATAGTGAAGAAAGCTATAAATAAATAGCTGTTCCTTTATTCAGAAGGGTATTGTATGCCCTCGTTATTTGCAGGGATGAAATTTGGAGACCCGGGTTTTTCTCCGTTTTATTTAACTATTTGTGTCATGTTAAATATTAGCCATTGTGATGATTCATTTTTCAAATCATATGAGCAAAAAATATTTTGCTTTATCTGGGACGCTAAACCAGACAAAATAAAGTGAGCCTATCTATATAATGAATATGAATTGGGTGGGTTGAGATGATTCAATATAAAAGCACTAAACCTCTCTCTAAAAGCTTCACTCATTCAAATGTTTTACTTGAACCCTAAATGGTTCTCAAGTAGATTAATAAGAAAAGCTGATACATTGTATAAAAATGGCCTTTTTGCCTTTGTGCAGATTGCCATGTCTCATTTTCGATTAATTGAAAATGATACTTTTTTCAAAGTATCTCTCTTTTTCAAACAAGCACTGCAGAGCTGGCTACAATTTCAATTTCATCCCCCTGAAAAGATAGAACAAATATTACAGATAAATAGGATGGGCTGAGGGATGCTGAGGGTTGGTATGTGGAATTGGAGACAAGTGGGAGTGGAGTTGCTGTGTGAGTGAGAGAATAATGGTCAAAAGATAAAGAGAAAAAAAGTACAAATAAAACATAATAAAATGACATTTGAATGACACTAAGTGGCAGTGTTTTTACAACTAATGCCGGTCTGCCTGAGGCTGATGCCGTACAGGTGTTTGTACACATGCATACACACACACTCATTCAAATAAACACCTACAAGAACACACACATACAGTGGGCAGAACAAGTATTTGATACACTGCCGATTTTGCAGGTTTTCCGACTTACAAAGCATGTAGAGGTCTGTAATTTTTATCATAGGTACACTTCAACTGTGAGAGACGGAATCTTAAACAAAAATCCAGAAAATTACATTTTTAAGTAATTCATTTGCATTTTATTGCATGACATAAGTATTTGATCACCTACCAACCAGTAACAATTCCGGCTCTCACAGACCTGTTAGTTTTTCTTTAAGAAGCCCTCCTGTTCTCCACGCATCACATGTATTAACTGCACCTGCTTGAACTCGTTACCTGTATAAAAGACACCTGTCCACACACTCAATCAAACAGACTCCAACCTCTCCACAATGGCCAAGACCAGAGAGCTGTGTAAGGACATCAGGGATAAAATTGTAGACCTGCACAAGGCTGGGATGGGCTACAGGACAATAGACAAGCAGCTTGGTGAGAAGGCAACAACTGTTGGCGCAATTATTAGAAAATGGAAGAAGTTCAAGATAACGGTCAATCACCCTCGGTCTGGGGCTCCATGCAAGATCTCACCTCGTGGGGCATCAATGATCATGAGGAAGGTGAAGGATCAGCCCAGAACTACACGGCAGGACCTGGTCAATGACCTGAAGAGAGCTGGGACCACAGTCTCAAAGAAAACCATTAGTAACACACTACGCCATCATGGATTAAAATCCTGCAGTGCACGCAAGGTCCCCCTGCTCAAGCCAGCGCATGTCCAGGCCCGTCTGAAGTTTGCCAATGACCATCTGGATGATCCAGAGGAGGAATGGGAGAAGGTCATGTGGTCTGATGAGACAAAAATAGAGCTTTTTGGACTAAACTCCACTCGCCGTGTTTGGAGGATGAAGAAGGATGAGTACAACCCCAAGAACGCCATCCCAACCGTGAAGCATGGAGGTGGAAACATCATTCTTTGGGGATGCTTTTCTGCAAAGGGGACAGGACGACTGCACCGTATTGAGGGGAGGATGGATGGGGCCATGTATCGCGAGATCTTGGCCAACAACCTCCTTCCCTCAGTAAGAGCATTGAAGATGGGTCGTGGCTGGGTCTTCCAGCTTGACACCGACCCGAAACACACAGCCAGGGCAACTAAGGAGTGGCTCCGTAAGAAGCATCTCAAGGTCCTGGAGTGGCCTAGCAGGTCTCCAGACCTGAACCCAATAGAAAATCTTTGGAGGAAGCTGAAAGTCCGTATTGCCCAGCGACAGCCCCGAAACCTGAAGGATCTGGAGAAGGTCTGTATGGAGGAGTGGGCCAAAATCCCTGCTGCAGTGTGTGCAAACCTAGTCAAGAATAACAGGAAACATATGATCTCTGTAATTGCAAACAAAGGTTTCTGTACCAAATATTAAGTTATGCTTTTCTGATGTATCAAATATTTATGTCATGCAATAAAATGCTAATTAATTACTTAAAAATCATACAATGTGATTTTCTGGATTTTTGTTTTAGATTCCGTCTCTCACAGTTGAAGTGTACCTATGATAAAAATGACAGACCTCTACATGCTTTGTAAGGAAAACCACACATAGCAGTCGCATGGTTCACGATGACTAGACCGCTGTCATACAGTTCAATGATTAGGGTAGATTTATAGAACTATTGTTCAACCCCTATTGAACACTTTTCCCACCTAACAATATTTCATACATTGAAATTAATATGGCAACTTTCAGGATGAATCAAACCACTGTATTTGTTAATCATTCATATATTTTGTGCATAAAGGCTCTCCAACCCTATTTTTTATGATTCATGCATACTTTCCTAACCCCTAAAATATGTTTAAATAATCTACAAGATCAGAGCTTTTAAAATCTACCAGTTGGTGCTAAAACAGAGACAAATATGCATATATTTAGATGGCTTTCTTTCATTGATCCCTACATTCAGAACCTGTAACAATTCTAATTTAAGGTACACCGTATTTAAAGGGATGACTGCACACTACCAGAAAGTCTGTTGACTAGCAGTTTCATTTAATTTATTCAGCTCAAGAAAGGGAATCACGCCTGCAAAGCCCTTTACACACATACATAAGGTAAGTCTGAATACAAACTACTGAGAAGTGTGTAGGAAAGGCATGTATGAAAGGCGTGCGTAGGAAAGGTGTTTTTTAGTGGAGTTTTCATTCAATAGGATTTTCAGTACATTTATCTAAAGTTGGGGTGGCAGCATTTATCTACGCTGGGGCGGCAGCGTAGCCTAGTGGTTAGAGCATTGGACTAGTAACCGGAAGGTTCCGAGTTCAAACCCCCGAGCTGACAAGGTACAAATCTGTTGTTCTGCCCCTGAACAGGCAGTTAACCCACTGTTCCCAGGCTGTCATTGAAAATAAGAATGTGTTCTTAACTGACTTGCCTGGTTAAATAAAGGTAAAATAAAATAAAATTGGCAGGAGAAAGAGACGGAGATATCGGGGATGGAGGTTGGGGTGCCTTGTAAGGATTCAACGGCGGGTGGGAAATCTGCCTCTACAATCAGTCCTATTAGCCAACGTACAAACATAGGATAACAAAATAGATGAGCTACGATCATGAATATTCTACCAACAGGACATTAAAAACTGTAATATCATATGTTTCACCGAGTCGTGGCTGAACGATGATGTGAATAACATGCAGCTGGTGGGGTTTACGCTGCATCGGCAAGATAGAACAGATCGCCTCCGATAAGACTTGGGGGTGGCGGTCTATGTATATGTGTAAACAACAGCTGGTGCACGAAATCTAATATTTAGGAAGTCTCGAGGTTTTGCTCGCCTGAAGTAGAGTATGTCATGATAAGCTGTAGACCACACTATTTACCAAGAGAGTTTATCTATATTTTTCGTGGCTGTCTATTTACCACCACAGACCGATGCTGGCACTAATACAGCTCATTGAGTGCGGTTTAATGCCATAAGAAAACAGGAAACTGCTCATCCTGAGATGGCGCTCTTAGTGGCCGGGGACTTTAATGCAGGGAAACTTAACTCCGTTTTACCTAAATGTTAAATATGCAACCAGATGAAGAAAAAAAAACTCTAGACCACCTTTACTCCACACACAAAGACGTGTGCAAAGCTCTCCCTCGCCCTCCATTTGTCAAATCTGACCTTAATTATATCCTCCTGATTCCTGCTTTTAAGCAAAAACCAAAGCAGGATGCACCAGTGACTCGGTCAATAAAGAAGTGGTCAGATGACGCAGATGCTAAGCTACAGGACTGTTTTGCTAGCACAGACTGGAATATGTTCCGGGAATCTTCTGATGGCATTGAGGAGTACACCACATCAGTCACTGGCTTCATCAATTAGCATCGATGACGTCGTCCCCACAGTGACTGTACTTACATACCCCAACCAGAAGCCATGGATTACAGACAACATCCGCACTTAGCTAAAGGGTAGAGCTGCCACTTTCAAGGTGCGGGACACTAACCCGGACGCTTATAAGAAATCCTCTTATGCCCTCCGACGAACCATCAAACAGGCAAAGCATCAATACAGGACTAAGGTTGAATTGTTCTACACCCTGGCTCCAACGCTCGTCGAATGTGGCAGGGCCTGCAAACTATTACAGACTACAAAGGGAAGCACAGCCGTGAGGTGCCCAGTGACACAAGCCTGCCAGACGAGCTAAATTACTTCTATGCTCGCTTCGAGGCAAGCAACACTGGAGCATGCATGAGTTCAGCAGCTGTTCCGGGTGACTGTGTGATCACGCTCTCCATAGACGATGTGAGTAAGACCTTTAAACAGGTCAGCATTCACAAGGCCGCAGGGCCAGACGGATTACCAGGACGTGTACTCCGAGCATGCGCTGACCAACTGGTAAAGTGTCTTCACTGACATTTAAAACTTGTCCCTGACTGAGTCTGTAATACCAACATGTTTCAAGCAGACCACCATAGTCCCTGAGCCCAAAAATACTAAGATAACCTGCATAAATGACTACCAACCCGTAGCACTCACGTCTGTAGCCATGAAGTGCTTTGAAAGGCTGGTCATGGCTCACATCAAAACCCTTATCCAAGAAACCCTAGACCCACTCCAATTTGCATACTGCCCCAACAGATCCACAGATGATGCAATCTCTATTGCATCCCACACACTGCCCTTTCCCATCTGGACAAAAGGAACACCTATGTGAGAATGCTATTCATTGGCTGCAGCTCAGCATTCAACACAAAGTGCCCTCAAAGCTCATCACTAAGCTAAGGACCCTGGGACTAAACACCTCCCTCTGCAACTGGATCCTGGAGTTCCTTCAGGTGGTAAGGGTAGTTAACAACACGTCTGCCACACTTCTCCTCAACACGGGGGCCCATCAGGGGTGAGTGCTCAGTCCCCTCCTGTACTCCCTGTTCTCTCTTGACTGTATGGCCAGGCACGACTCCAACACCATTATTAAGTTTGCCGACGACACAACAGTGGTAGGTCTGATCACCAACAACGATAAGACCGCCTATAGGGAGGAGGTCAGAGACCTGGCCGTGTGGTGACAGAAAAACAACCTCTCTGTCAACGTGATCCAGACAAAGTAGATGATTGTGGACTACAGGATCGAGCATGCCCCCATTGTCATCAACGGTGCTGTAGTGGAGCAGGTTGAGAGCTTCAAGTTCCTTGGTGTCCACATCACCAACAAACTATCATGGTCCAAACACACCAAGACAGTTGTGAAGAGGGCATGACAAAGCTTATTCCACCTCAGGAGACTGAAAAGATTTGGCATGGATCCTCAAAAAGTTCTACAGCTGCACCATCGAGATCATCCTGACTGGTTGCATCGCTGCCTGGTATGGCAACTGCTCGGCCTCCGACCACAAGGCAATACAGAGGGTAGTGCATACGGCCCAGTACATCACTGGGGTCAAACTTCCTGCCATCCAGGACCGCTATACCAGGTGGTGTCAGAGGAAGGCCCTAAAAATTGTCAAAGACCCCAGCCACCCTAGTCATAGACTGTTCTCTCCAAAAGGCTTCTTAACAAGTACCCCAAGCCATGAGATTCCTGAACAGCTAATCAAATGGCTACCCAGAGTATTTGCATTGCCCCCCCCCCCCCCATTACGCTGTTGCTATTCTATGTTTACTATCTATGCATAGTCACTTTAACTCTACCTACATGTACAGTTGGAGTCAGAAGTTTACATACACTTCAGCCAAATACATTTAAACTCAGTTTTTCACAATTTCTGACATTTAATCCAAGTAAAAATTCCATGTCTTAGGTCAGTTAGGATCACCACTTTATTTTAAGAATGTGAAATGTCAGAATAATAGTAGAGAGAATGATTTATTTCAGCTTTTATTGCTTTCATCACATTCCCAGTGGGTCCGAAGTTTACACACACTTAATTAGTATTTGGTAGCATTGCCTTTAAATTATTTAACTTGGGTAAAACATTTTGAGTAGCCTTCCACAAGCTTTCCACAATAAGTTGGGTGAAGTTTGCCCTATTCCTCCTGACAGAGCTGGTGTAACTGAGTCAGTTTTGTAGGCTTCCTCGCTCACACACGTTTTTTCAGTTCTGCCCACAAATTTTCTAGAGGATTGAGGTCAGGGCTTTGTAATGGCCACTCCAATACCTTGATTTTGTTGTTCTTAAGCCATTTTGCCATTGTCCATTTGGAACACCCATTTGCGACCAAGCTTTAACTTCCTGGCTGATGTCTTGAGATGTTGCTTCAATATATCCACCAGTCCCTCCTGCAGCAAAGCACCCCCACAACATGATGCTGCCAACTCCGTGCTTCGCAAGCCTCCCCTTTTTCCTCTAAATATAACGATGGTCATTATGGCCTAAGAGTCCTATTTTTGTTTCATCAGACCAGAGGACATTTCTCCAAAAAGTACAATCTTTGTCCCCATGTGCAGTTGCAAACCGTAGTCTGGCATTTTTATGGCGGTTTTGGAGCAGTGGCTTCTTCCTTGCTGAGCGGTCTTTCAGGTTATGTCGATATAGGACTTGTTTTACTGTGGTTATAGATACTATTGTACCTGTTTCCTCCAGCATTTTCACAAGGTCCTTTGCTGTTGTTCTGGGATTGATTTGCACTTTTCGCACCAAAGTACGTTCATCTCTAGGAGATATAACGCATCTCCTTCCTGAGCGGTATGATGGCTGCGTGGTCCCATGGTGTTTATACTTGCATACTATTGTTTGTACAGATGAACGTGGTACCTTCAGGTGTTTGTAAATTGCTCCCAAGGATGAGCCAGACTTGTGGAGGTCTACAAAAAAATGTTTAGGTCTTGGCTCATTTCTTTTGATTTTCCCATGATGTCAAGCAAAGAGGCACTGAGTTTGAAGGTTGGCATTGAAATATATCCACACCTCCAATTAACTCAAATTATGTCAATTAGAACTATCGGGAGTTTCTAAAGCCATGACATCATTTACTGGAATTTTCCAAGCTGTTTAAAGGCACAGTCAACTTTGTGCATGTAAACATCTGACCCACTGGAATTGTGATACAGTGAATTATAAGTGAAATAATCTGTCTGTAAAGAATTGTTGGAAAAATTACTTGTGTCATGCACAAAGTAGATGTCCTAACCAGTTTGCCAAAACTGTAGTTTGTTAACAAGAAATTTGTGGAGTGGTCGAAAAACTAGTTTTAATGACTTCAACCTAAGTGTATGTAAACTTCCAACTTCAACTCACTACTGTTATATTACCTAAATTACCTTGACTAACCTGTGCCCCTGCACATTGACTCTGTATCGGTACCCCTGTATATAGCCTCCACATTGACTCTGTATCGGTACCCCTGTATATAGCCTCCATATTGACTCTGTATCGGTACCCCTGTATATAGCCTCCACATTGACTCTGTATCGGTACCCCTGTATATAGCCTCCACATTGACTCTGTATCGGTACCCCTGTATATAGCCTCCACATTGACTCTGTATCGGTACCCCTGTATATAGCCTCCACATTGACTCTGTATCGGTACCCCTGTATATAGCCTCCACATTGACTCTGTATCGGTACCCCTGTATATAGCCTCCACATTGACTCTGTATCGGTACCCCTGTATATAGCCTCCACATTGACTCTGTATCGGTACCCCTGTATATAGCCTCCACATTGACTCTGTATCGGTACCCCTGTATATAGCCTCCACATTGACTCTGTATCGGTACCCCTGTATATAGCCTCCACATTGACTCTGTATCGGTACCCCTGTATATAGCCTCCACATTGACTCTGTATCGGTACCCCTGTATATAGCCTCCACATTGACTCTGTATCGGTACCCCTGTATATAGCCTCCACATTGACTCTGTATCGGTACCCCTGTATATAGCCTCCACATTGACTCTGTATCGGTACCCCTGTATATAGCCTCCACATTGACTCTGTATCGGTACCCCTGTATATAGCCTCCACATTGACTCTGTATCGGTACCCCTGTATATAGCCTCACTACTGTTATTTTACTGCTGCTCTTTCATTATTTGTTATTTTTGTTTTATTTTTTACTTATCTATTTTCTCCATAAAACACTTTTTTAAAACTGCATTGTTGTTTAAGGGCTTGTAAGTAAGCATTTGACTTAAATACACATATTCAACTCTTTCTCAGCACCAATTAGTAAAAAGAAACTCTGGTTTTGAATATTATTTAGCATTAGGAAAGTATTTATGAAACCGCACGAACGTGACAGAAGAAAGAAAGGTAAACTATGTAATGGAATTATGCTAAATGTAAGGAAACTAACACTAAAGTGACAGTTATAAATGTATGTGGGTATAACTGATGCTGGTTACTGATAGTGGCTAATATTTAACACGATAAAATTGTTTTTTAAAAATACAATGAAAAGTGTGTCACGTTCGTCATAATGATCAGACCAAAGCGCAGCGTGCATAGAGTTCCGCATGTTTATTTAAATGAAACTCACCAACAAAAACAATAAACAGCAAACGAGACGTAACGACTGGAGTGCTCACAGGCACTACACAAAAACAAGATCCCACAAACAACAAGTGGAAAAAGGCTGCCTAAGTATGATTCCCAATCAGAGACAACGATAGACAGCTGCCTCTGATTGGGAACCATACCCGGCCAACAAAGAAATAGAAAACATAGAATACACATAGAAATAATAAACTAGAACAACCCCCAGTCACGACCTGACCTACTCCACCATAGAAAATAAAGGCTTTCTATGGTCAGGACGTGACAAAGTGATACAATAGGTTAATATGCTTTAGTTTGCTGTCATATGACTGGTTTCACATATGTCTCCAGCAATCATAAAGGTAAAATAGATTTGCAATCCCCGGATAACGGCTTACTCATTTACCTAGCTCTTATCAATTTGTAAATAACAGTACATGGAGAATGGTGTTATTTCTATGGAACCGACAGGTTGCTTGACTTTATTCATTGTTTCATTGCGTGTAACAGTGGTGGAATCTTTAGGGACTTAAGGTCAGAATACTGTGTATCTGTAGACACACCTCCACCACACCTTCATTTCTTTGATCTCCACCCCAAACTAATAGCGGGTGAATAGCATGCTATTCTCATGCTTAAGTTCAAAGTCTGAATACATGTAGAGAGAAAAGTGCATAAAAAGGGAATTACGTTCCCGGAATTACGTTCCCGGAATTCCCCTCAAAGTTAACAACTAGAATCCGTAGGAAGTATTGGTCCACTGTTTCATCTGACCACAGACAATTTCCAATGTGAACATTGTTATGAATGCGTAGTATCCAAGTGTATATGAGTAGAATACCACCTCTTTGTGAATGATAAACAATAGCTTAAGAACTACTGTCCCACTAGGCAAAAAATGGTTGAAACAACATTGTTTCCATGTCATTTCAACCAAGAAATCATAGGTTTTCCCTGCCTCATGCCTTGGCACTCCCTTTGATTTTCTCCCTCAGTGTTTCTCCTTGCAGGGACAATCCCCTCATGGAGCAAACACATTGTTATATGTCATCAGCTGTGAAGACATTACTTTCTGACGTGGCAGCTAACTGCTAGGCCAGTACCTGTTCTCTCTGTAAACATTTTATCGCTAATCAGCCAGACACACAATGACCACAGTTCATCAGCTTCAATGGGGAAATTACACAGTGAGTACATCACTGGAATATTTATTCACAGAGCTGGAAATGAATTTGTATTGATTGAGTCAGCCACATAAAAAGGCCATTACACCAACAGCACAGGGCTAAATACATGCCTCTCCCTAAGCAGGAGCAAAGACTGCAGGAGCAGAAGGAGAGAAGGAGACAAGCATTACATTACACCATTTGCATGAGTCATTCTCCGGACAAATTCATTTGTCAGGGATGATTTCATCACTTGGGCCATTTTTACACCTCATGCATTCTGCTGCCTTCAGCTGTTACAGTTTGAGGTTTCCTTTTGGGGCCGTTGGATCTCTGCAGTGAGTTAGCCTTATATTGAAATAGCCAGCTGAAATCGAGCTTGAGTAGATGGGGTCATTTGAAACTGGCAACACATAAGATAATACTAATGACAAAACACCCACATTCACAAGAGCACCTGCAACACACTTCAAACTCCGGTATGGTCCTGCTTTTCTGACTGTGTTCAGCACGTAATGACTAATGACTCATCAGATCTGTGACTTCTAATGCTCTTAGCATAAATTATTCCCAAACACAAGAGCAGGAAGATGGGTCAATGAGCATAAACTCCTAGGAGCTCATTTTGCCAATTTAGCTAATTCCCTCACTGCTTATCTTGCTGCATCTCCATCCAAACAGAATTTGACAAAGTGAGATTCATGGCTGCTTTTAGGGAAACAACAAAAATGCAACGTTTAAGGGTTTCTTTCCAGCTTTTCAATGCCATATTCCGTGGTGGCATAGATTACTTATGATTTATACAAAAACATTTTTTATTTATCTAGGACAGTCAGTTAAGAACAAATTCTTATTTACAATGATGGACTACCAAAAGTCCTCCTGCTGGTACAGGGGGTGGGATTAAAAATTTAAAATAAAATAAAAAATATAGTACAAAACACACATCACGACAAAAGACAACACAACACTTCATAAAAAGAGACCTAAAATAACAACATAGCATGGTAGCAGCACAACATGACAACAACATGGTAGAAACACAGCATGACAGCAGCACAATATGGCAGCAACACAAAACATGGTACAACCATTATTGGGCGGAAAGGGCAAGAAGGTAGAGACAACAATATCACGCAAAGCAACCACAACTGTCAGTATGAGTCTCCATGATTGAGTCTTTGAACGAAGAGATGGAAATAAAACTGTCCAGTTTGAGTGTTTGTTGCAGCTCGTTCCAGTCGCTAGCTGCAGCGAACTACAAAAAATAATCCTCAATACACTCATACTCTCAGATCCATTTCACATATCCTCCTACTACTAAAACCAAAGTGTCTGTTCGAATACTTTGAATATTAAATACCTAATTTCTTCCCTTGAGGTAATCACTGATCTGACAAGGCTGGATTGGTGAAAGCAATTAAATGTTTTCCATTCTTCCACTTATCCAGTCACTTACAGATCAGTGATGAAGGAGAAGAAAGGGTGCATTTTAAAGATACTCAAAACAGGCTCAACGACTGTCATTACCACCCTCTGGGTCTTCAATACGCACTACAAGAATGCATCAAAAAGTACACAAATGTGGACATCTACAGCACGTAACCAAACGACTCTCTCTCCTTCCAAACTTTCGTTTGATGTCGCAGAGGAGCTTTTGTCTGTTGATATTTAGTTAGCTTGACAACGCTCCTGAACGGCTCCGTTCCAATGTGGGTAATGACGAAAACGAAAAATTAATCTTGATGAAAATTTGTTGGTATTGTCGTGGGCTGTATGAGCGAGACAACAAGGTAGTTTGAAATGAAAACACACGCATAGTAAATGCAAGGTGTTAACCGGTAACCTTGACAACACCTTGTTTTTAAGTGGAGAGGGCTGGTGCCCTTAGAATTGAGAGGGAAAGAACAGTGGGTGTGAAATCACTTAGAGGGGAGTGGGTGGGGGCTCACATTGGTGCCAAAATTATAGATTGACATTCACTTCTTTCCCATCTGATTTGAAATATTTCATGTGGAGTTCAAGATCACAGACCTGGCTAGTGAGGGAAAATGCATGAGCTATACTTTAATGTCAAAAGACAAACAATACTTCCCTGCAGCATGGGTTACATGAAAATGCAATGAAAAAAAAATCACTGTTTGCATTACTGCATATGGAAGTTTGTGCATCATACCTTTTAAGGAAAGTCTAAGCAAAGTTATATCAAAGCCAAGTTAAAAAAGCAAAACTTGTATACTCATGAATGTTGCCAATAGGGAGACAGAGAGGGCAGGTGAGATTAGACAACAGGAATAGAATCACAGCACATCGGTGAAACCAACGGACATATTTACGTAGAAGTGTAATGAGCTTGGTGCTTTCGGGAGACTGAAAGTGTCAGATGGTTTTTCTACGGCTTCTCACTGTCAGAGGCCCATGAGGGAGGGTTTCTCGCTCACTCTATCTAATCCCTAAAACAGAGCAAGCTGCTCTGGGAAACATACTGAAACCTCATCACATAGGCAAAGCACTTCCACTTTGGCAGGGACACAGAGCATGGCAGGAGCGTTTTGGCCACCTGCATGCTTGTAGTTCAAGATAGAGAGCTGCAGTGCGGAAATTGGTGGGAGACATAACAGCGTTAACTGTTTTCCACCCAAAACATTTGAATGATTCTGTTTCTGGCTCACAGAAAACATTTAATCAAATAGTTTCTCCTAAACTCAGCAAAAAAAGAACTGTCAACTGCGTTTATTTTCAGCAAACTTAACATGTGTAAATATTTGTATGAACATAAGATTCAACAAATGAGACATAAACTGAACAAGTTCCACAGACATGTGACAAACAGAAATTAAAAGAATGTGTCCCTGAACAAAGGGGGGGTCAAAATCAAAAGTAACAGTCGGTATCTGGTGTGGCCACCAGCTGCATTAAATACTGCAGTGCATCTCCTCCTCATGGACTGCACCAGATTTGCCCGTTCTTGCTGTGAGATGTTAACCCACTCATCCACCAAGGCCCCTGCAAGTTCCCGGACATTTCTGTGGGGAATGGCCCTAGCCCTCACCCTCCGATTCAACAGGTCCCAGACGTGCTCAATGGGATTGAGATCCGGGCTCTTCGCTGGCCATGGCAGAACACTGACATTCCTGTCTTGCAGGAAATCATGCACAGAACAAGCAGTATAGCTGGTGGCATTGTCATGTCAGGATGAGCCTGCAGGAAGGGTACCATATGAGGGAGGAGGATGTCTTCCCTGTAACGCACAGCGTTGAGATTGCCTGCAATGACAACAAGCTCAGTCCGTTGATGCTGTGACACACCACCCAAGACCTTGACGGATCCCCCACCTCCAAATAGATCCCGCTCCAGAGTACAGGCCTCGGTGTAACGCTCATTTCTTCGACGATAAACGCTAATCCGACCATCGCCCTTGGTGAGACAAAACCGTGATTCGTCAGTCCTGTCTGGTCCAGCGACCGTGGGTTTGTGCCCATAGGCAACGTTGTTGCCGGTGATGTCTGGTGAGGACCTGCATTACAACAGGCCTACAAGCCCTCAGTCCAGCCTCTCTCAGCCTATTGCGGACACTTTGAGCACTGATGGAGGGATTGTGCATTCCTGGTGTAACTTGGGCAGTTGTTGTTGCCATCCTGTACCCGTCCCACAGGTGTGATGTTCGGATGTACCAATCCTGTGCAGGTGTTGTTACACATGGTCTACCACTGCGAGGACAATCAGCTGTCTGTCCTGTCTCCCTGTAGCGCTGTCTTAGGCGTCTCACAGTACAGACATTGCAATTTATTGCCCTGGCTATATCTGCAGTCCTCATGCCTCCTTGCAGCATGCCTAAGGCACATTCACGCAGATGAGCAGGGACCCTGGGCATCTTTCTTTTGGTGTTTTTCAGTCAGTAGAAAGGCCTCTTTAGTGTCCTAAGTTTTCATAACTGTGACCTTAATTGTCTGTAATCTGTTAGTGTCTAAGCGACCATTCCACAGGTGCATGTTCATTAATTGTTTATGGTTCATTGAACAAGCATGGGAAACATGTTTAAACCCTTTACAATGAAGATCTGTGAAGTTATTTGGATTTTTACAAATGATCTTTGAAAGACAGGGTCCTGAAAAATGGATGTTTCTTTTTTATATAGGCGATATCATTGAATCTCACATAGAGGGGAAATTGTTGTATTGTTCACCAGGCCCTGTAAAGACCTATGCAAAATATAAACATTGTTTGAGCTTACCTCTGAGCCCTCTGACAAAGGCCCACTGCTGTGCAGTGTTCATTGGAGTGGAAACGATGTGCAAACAAAGGCAAGCGCCCAAAGCAACACACTCCGCTGAGTCTTTTCATCCCAGAATTGCAAATGAATGCAGCTTCCTCACCTGGCTCCTGAAGGCCGTATCCCAGCGCCTCCAATCATCCTGTTATTGACAGAAGGTTGGCTGCGGGAAACTTTGAGTACTAAGTACAGAGGATGAGGCCTAAGTTAAGAAACATCCCCTCTGCCTGCCGGTACACTGGCAGGCCACACTGTCCAAGGCCAAAATGTGGATATGTCCCCTGATCAAATGGAATGCCACACGTCAACACCTGCTGGGTAAGATACTAATCCACTATCATTAAGTGATATCAAACTTTAGGATAAATTAACCCAATCTCCTGGGTGAACATGGACAGCATTCTAGACCAATGCTGAATGTCTGAATAGGACAAGTGTGGCCGCATATCAACTCATTGTAACAGAGAGCTATGGAGGGCCATGACATCACCTACAAGTCTCGTCATCTACAAGTCTCTGGTAGGTAAAGCCCCGCCTTATCTCAGCTCACTGGTCACCATTGCAGCACCCACCTGTAGCATGCGATCCAGCAGGTATATCTCACTAGTCACCCCCAAAGCCAATTCTTCTTTTGGCCGCCTCTCCTTCCATTTCTCTGCTGCCAATGACTGGAACAAACTACAAAAATCACTAAAGCTGGAGACTCTTACCTCCCTCACTAGCTTTGAGCACCAGCTGTCAGTACAGCTCACAGATCACTGCACCTGTACATAGCTCATCTGTAAATAGCCCATCCAATCTACCTCATCCCCATACTGTATTTATTTATTTATTTTGCTCCTTTGCACCCCAGTATCTCTACTTGTGCATTCATCTTCTGCACTTTCTACCATTCCAGTGTTTAATTGCTATATTGTAATTACTTCGCCACCATGGCCTATTTATTGCCTTAACTCTCTTATCCTACCTCATTTGCACATGCTGTTTATAGGATTTTCTACTGTATTATTGATTGTATGTTTGTTTATTCCATGTGTAACTGTGTGTTGTTGAATGTGTCGAACTGCTTTGCTTTATCTTGGCCAGGTCGCAGTTGCAAATGAGAACTTGTTGTCAACTAGCTTACCTGGTTAAATAA
Source organism: Oncorhynchus kisutch (assembly GCF_002021735.2). NCBI lineage: Eukaryota > Metazoa > Chordata > Actinopteri > Salmoniformes > Salmonidae > Oncorhynchus > Oncorhynchus kisutch. The sequence continues at coordinate 25,657,225 of NC_034179.2, forward strand.
AGGTGAATTAAAAATAAAAATGACAGCGAGTGAAACTAACAACAGTGATGGTAAACAGCTAAAGAGCTCAGTAAAAACAGCACTGCCTGCCTTTGTTAGGCTGATGCCTCCCTGCTCCACTGAGTTGTGTAACAACGTTAACGCCAAAGAAGTCAAATCAGGAGGAGAACTTAATTTGCCACTCAGTGGAAAGGCTTTAAAGCTATAATCCTTCATTTAAACAAAAACAGTGGTCACCCTGCCTCTGGTTTGGTATATTGCTCAGGGACGGGCCTGGAGAAATGTAACCACTCAAATGTATTGACAGAGCTTTGGATGCAAGGGACTGACCATACATGATATCAAAATGATAGTTTTAACCAAGTTGAGGCTATACAGTGTTTACAAACATTGTAGTAAAACAAGTGTATATTTTGGATTCTGATGGGGTATGACATTTGAACTAAGCTTGTAATTTATGAAATGTCTATATTTCTCAGTGTTTTAGAATTAGTTGCTTATTAGGCTATACACTGAGTATACCAAACATTAGGAACACCTTCCTAATATTGAGTTGCACCCCCTCCGAATTTTGCCCTCCGAATAGCCTCAAAGGTGTCGAAAGTGACCCATTCTTGACTCCAATGCTTCCCACAGTTGTGTCAAGTTGGCTTGCTGTCCTTTGGGTGGTGGACCATTCTTGATACACACATGACTGTGAAAAACCCAGCAGTGTCGCAGTTCCTGACACAAACCGGTTTGCCTGGCACCTACTACGATATCCCGTTCAAATGCACTTAAATATTTTGTCTTGCCCATTCACCCTCTGAATGGCACACATGCACAATCCATGTCTCAATTGTCTCAAGGATTAAAATATTTTTTTAACCAGTCTCCTCCCCTTCATCTACACTGATTGAAGTGGATTTAACAGGTGACATCAATAAGGGATCAAAGCTTTCACCTGGTCAGTTTATGTCATGGAAAGAGCATGTGCTGTTAGTGTTTTGTATACTCAGTGTATATCGATGTGTCTCTGATGCCGCCCCTCTTCTCTGATTCTCTGCAGAGCGTGCAATATCAAGTGTGCCTATAGGCTATTTAGTGTGGTCACAATCAAATGATACATAGCCGTAAGCTCGGAGAAGCGCAGACCAAAGTTATATTTCTAGGATAGCTGCTGGGATGGTATAAATAAAATGAGGCTGCATTATACACTGCAATGGATATTCCAACCCTGAGCCCAGGCCTGCTCTGGGATCAAAACCTTTTTGGTATGCTGCCTAACCAATGGCTGTGCTGTGTAGTTCTATGGTGGCAGTTCAGGAGGTGAGTCAAAGGCTTCTTCTGATTAGGCCTAATCCCCAAAACGCCTAAAGCCTATGTTCTGTTCAGTTTGAGAAAGAGAGTGCGAAGATGAGGAGGAAGACCGGAGGTCAGAGTTGATAGTTTTTAATAAAATAAATTATCGTAGCTGCAAGCTATGTTTCTTGCCCATGATGTAGGCCTATTTATCAGAGTTATTGACCTCACAATAAACCAGATTCAAGTAAACTTGCAGTGCCTTCAGAAAGTATTCATACCTCTGTCAAATTGGTTATTGATCATTGCTAGACAACCATTTTCAGGTCTTGCCATACATTTTCAAGTAGGTTTATATCAAAACTGTAACTAGGCCACTCAGGAACATTCACTGTCTTCTTGATAAGCAACTCCAGTGTAGATTTGGCCTTGTATTTTAGGTTATTGTCCTGCTGAAAGGTGAATTTATCTCCCAGTGTTTGGTGGAAAGCAGACTGAACCAGGTTTTCCTCTAGGATTTTGCCTGTGCTTAGCTCAATTCCATTTATTTTTCATCCTGAACCCCCCCCCCCAGTCCTTAACGATTACAGGCATACCCATAACATAATGCAGCCACTACTATGCTTGACAATATGGAGTGGTACTCAGTAATGTGTTGTATTCAGGAAAATAAGTTAATTGCTTTTCAACATTTTTTAGCAGTGTTACTTTAATGCCTTGTTGCAAACAGGATACATGTTTTGGAATATTTGTATTCTGTACAGGCTTTCCTTCTGTCATTTAGGTTAGTATTTTGGAGTAACTACAATGATGTTGATCCATCCTCAGTTTTCTCCTATCATAGCCATTAAACTCTGTTTCAAAGTCACCGTTGGCCTCATGGTGAAATCCTTGAGCAGTTTCCTGTCAACTGAGTTAAGAAGGACACCTGTATCTTTGTCGTGACTGGGTAGATCAGTGACACAAATGTCAAATCCAGGCTGTAACACAACATGTGGAAAAAGGGGTGTGAATACTCTGTACATTGTGATGCTGAAACTTGAAGCAGCAGCTGCAGCACAATCAATCGGAAATGGACAGCTCATGGTGATGAAAGTAGGCATATTTGAACAGGCATTCATTTCTAACAAGAGGGCTTTGCATTGATGCCTATTCCTTCCTATTTAAGAAATGAAGTAGGCCTACCTACCCAGGCTATATGCTGCTATATACATACATTTGTCGTTCAATTCCTCCACCCACCATGTACTCGTTAAATAACAGCCCTTCACTGACAGGGATGTAGGCAAAGTTAAAACCAAGACTGAGAGGATATGCCATAGGCCTAACTTTTATTAAAGAAAATGGAATGAGAAAAACACAGAACTACCCCTTGTTAACTTAAGATAAGAAAATCAAACGGATCTGATTATATAAAGTCATTTATAACAGCACTTTGGTCCGTGATGCTTTATGCTAGAAACAAGCTGTATAATACCCAGGAAAGATGTGACTGATACATATGGATATATTAGAGCTTGTTTATTTGCCATTCAGAGGCTGAGCTACAACCTTCTATAGCCGAGGAGATCATTTTTTTATTTTGCTAGAGAAGTAATCTAATTCTGTCACTATCAATTGATTAAGCTATTCACTTTCTGTACAGTAGATGTTTAAACCAAGATCGCTTTCAGGGAAACACATGTGCCTTCTCTGGTTGGGTTAAGCCACAGAAGAAGAGTAGCCAGCAGTTAAAGATGACATTTTTCTGGTAGGCCTACTCTGTCTATGGTGGAAATGTAGGCCTACTCTGTCTGGGGTGGAAAGGTAGGCCTAACTTTTGAAAGTACCATGCTCAGATTCCTAATGATGTCACAGATTTAATTATTTGCCAACTGGGGCCAGTTTCATTGGAAACACACACTGACTTGGCGTTGGAGAAATATGGTAAGATGAACACATTGGCCCATGTCTCGGTCCATTCTTAGCCTGTAATTTCAGTCATTTGTGTTGTATTAAAAAGGATTCTGCTAACATATAAAATGACACAATTGCATGGAATGTTAATGAAAGTGTTTTTCCCCCTCTGACCTGCAAATACGATGATAGATTAATGTAGTTCTTTTACTATAAAAGGAGATCTTTCTATCACTGCTCTTGCCCATGGTGGTCTGCGAACTCACGACCGTGTGGCCAGCAGCCCTGTGCAAAATTCCTGCATTGCCATGTAATGCTTAAAGGACGAAAAAAACAGTTTCTAAAACTGTACATACTCTGGTGTGTCCAAGAATTGAGGGTAAACGGTATAAATATTTTCTGCTATCCACTTTGTTTTCATTATTATTTTGGGTATAGGGGAGGGTCACTTATTTTAAGTGTTCAGGGAGGGTTTAGGTCAAATATATTTTTCTGAAAGGAGGGCCATCCATTTTAATTTCAGAGTGGTCTGATTTTCTCCATGTAACCCTTATTATAAATAAACGGTCACTCCCTTAGTCTTACATTTTGTTGCCCGGTATAAGCTAGTTGTACACTTCGGTAACAACACGGCAGTGAGTGTGAGCAGTGTTCAAAGATTTGCTGCAGTTGTATCTGGTTGTATTTATTCATTTCAATAAAGTGTTTGTTTTCCCTCTTCTCTCCAGGGGAAAGATGGATGGTATGATCAAGTGATGTGCTTGACAGAAATGTTTTTTTTCTCATCTTAAGTGCATCAGTAAAATCGTCCGGCTGTTGCCAATAAATAGCTCATCCTTATTTCCATCCAAACCTTAATGATGATGAATTCACTTCCAAACTATAACTGTATTACCATTCCACCACGCAATAACAAGACACAATGTTACTGTAAACAAACACCTGCATTTATTTACATTAAAACTAAAGCAAAAATAATTCCTATCACAAGTGATAAATTGTTCAATAATGAAAACAAACCAGTTTGAAAAGCTATGAATCATAGAATCATTTCAAACATGGTATATATTATGTGTGTAAAACCAAAAATGCCTCAAGATGCAAACATACATTTTATTTAACAAATCACTACTCAGAAGCATTGACATCAAATTATCCTATGTTCCGTATTAATATTTGTATCTAATGCATAGAAAAAACAGGAAATGGGGAAAGATATGCAGAGTTAAGCTCCCACTGAGAAGATATGCAAAATAGTCTGTCCCACACACTTTAAACATTTCCTTCCAATGCACATGAACAGACAGGAGCAATGGAGATATGGACACATGAAAACACACTTGTGGACATAGAGATACATAATTTCCATATTTACGACTGAAAATGCACAAGGTTAAACTAAAGGATATCATTGTCACTCAGTAAGGCCAAATTCGTTCCATGAAATTAGAGCCTTTTGCATCCCTTTAATATTTTAAGTAGAAACTGTGCACCAATATTACATTTTAAAAAGACTTGTATTCATTTAAGTGCCCTTTAATATAGATCACATGGAGAATTCAATAAATCAGATGTTTATATGAAAAATTTGTTTTCATCATTTCGACATGTCCCTTTAACCCTCTTAATCCCAACATTTCTCCGTGTTCACCATTGTGGTTAAGCCCTAGTTATTTTGTTGCTTTGACAAAAAGCCATTTCTGAAGAACATTATTTATTTCATGTGATTAGTGATTTGTTTACATCTGTCCCTCATTTTAAAGGAGAGGTTGGTTTTTTTTATACAACCAAATCTCTTTATTTCAAAATAAAGAAAAACACCAACATTGTGTCTTAATAGGGTGTTGGGCCACCACAAGCTGCCTGAAAAGCTCTTCTACGAGGGGCTGGGACTTCCTGTGGAGAAGCAACCCATGCTTTCAATAGACTACACACTTTGTATCACCCATTTACAAAGCGGTATCGATCGAGTCGCAACAAATTGGAATAGAACATTGCTGAAAAAGTTCGGAATGACACAATTACATGTGTACAACATCTAAATACCTGTATCACTATACTGAGAGCTTTGATGTTTCGAAAATGACATATTTCGGTGTTTTTGGAGCCTTTGTTTATGTGTTTTGTTGGCCCACATACTACACAACGAGGATGAGAGTGATTTGCTGTTTGGAGTAAGTTTCTCAAAAACATGTGAAATCACAAAAAGGTGTCTGGATTTGTTTTAAAAAAATAAAAATGGGTCTCCTTTATGGTCAACCCTGCTATGTGAACTGAACTCAAATTTTAATGTGGTGAAAATATTCATTTTTGTATATTTTCTTCTAAAAGAAACATTGAACATCTAATAGTTTAAATCCTAGTGGAAAAGCAGGTGAGCTGGTTCTATTTCCAGCCATGTACTGGTGTTTTGTGGTGGAAAAGTGAACGGGTTGAACATAACATGTCAACTCCGTTACCGTAAGGTAGACAGACTAGACATTTAACAATGCTACTTTTTTGTGAAGCTTACTTTCAATTGCGCCTCCCTGTTTCCCGTCTTGAGACAGGAAAACATGTTTTTTATGAAGGCGCATGTGCTCTTTATGACAGAATTTTAAAATGTGGTGTTACACTACTCAAAAGGCACCCAATTAGTGGAAGGACACATCTATATCCTACATGAGACAATTCATCCAGGGATTATATCAGACCTTCTGTTGCAAACATGCTGCTCCCCCCCCCCCCCCATGAGGGACAGGGGACTTATAGCACTATGACAATTTGCCTCATAAAACCCCTTTTTCCCCCCTGATATCCTGTGCATGTATATCTTGATAGCTAAAGAAAGAGAACAAGATCCCTAGAAAGCCCCCGTCATAGCAGATAGTAAATGCAATCCCTTTGAAAACCAACAGAATGACAGGAAGAAACAAACTCATGGAGGAGCTTCAAACGAGCCAGACCAAAACCATTCCAGCATGAACTACTGTATGCAAATGGGCCCAACGCATATGACATAAAGCCCTATCCCTTCACAGCAGCTCTCTCCCATTCTCTAAGAACCATTAAAAATCAAAACAGTATTGAAGCAAGTTAAATACTTGTCTTTCTTTCTTCTATACACTGATATTGGCTAAATATTCCTTGAAGCGCAAGAGCAGACAGTCCAAACACATGTCGAGGAGACAAGTGCATTTCTAAGTGGTAAGGAGGATATGCTGGAGTGTCAGGCATATGGACTTGCAGTGAGAAGTCAGGTTGTAGGGAGACAGCCTGATACAGTCATTTGAATAAATCACAAGCTCTCCAGCCCTCAAACAGAGATGACAACAGGAGCTTAAAGATGCACTCCGGGATCCAAATTCATAACATATTGCACAAATTGGATTCATAACATATGACGTACTACCCAAAAAACAGGGAATACTTTCGGCTCATGAGCACCACTTTCAAAAATACTGGCTGAAATTGTACAAAAGTATGAGAATGCATCTGCTTTTCATAGGCTATCTTAAATAAGCCAGTGGTGATAAACTCTATTTATATCACTTCAAAGCTGTAGAGTTAAGGTGGAAAATATGTTGTGAGAGATGTTGTGAGAGATTGTTCTTTTCAAAGCTCTTAGTAGCAAGTGAAAATGGCTATAACATGTTTTATTTCAATAGAAGCTGTATGTGCACTCTGACTTTCCCCTGCCCTTGCCTCCGGTGCTAGCTAGCATTGCTCACTGATGTTCATATGAGGATGGTATGGGGGAGGGGTATTATGAGCATGTAAAGGATGGTACATCCGTCTCTGGTATGTACGTGTAGGTTGGTGGTTAAAGAGCGAGATGTAGCATTAGTCTCTGTTACGCTGTGGCCAGCATTGCATCATCGTCACTTTCCTTCCCGGAGTGTCTGCTGGAACCCCTCTCCTTCTCTACACTGAGGTGTCTCCGGTACAGAGGAGGGCTGTGGGAGGAGAGAGGAGAAAGAGAGGGCTTTATATAGGAGAAACACTGCTGAACTGAACCCTGGCTGAAAACTACGGGTACTTGAGATCTGTAGAGGTCACAGGACACATATCAAGCTTCCTCCAGAGGTCAAGGCCAGGGACAGCAGTATAAGCTGCTCCAATAGCAGCGCAGCACAATGACCCTTTCCACTGTGTCAATCAATAGTGCAGCAAAGATCATGCAGGGATGCCAAGGGCCAAACAAACCAAAACACTGGATTTCAAGGTCAGAACATATGCCTTTCTCTGGAAGCTTCGTAACAGCCATATGGTGAGGTGGAAGGATAGAGTGAAAATAGAAAAGGTTTAAGGTTAGCATGGTTAAAGATCAGTCTTCCATAACCCTGCTTCAGGGCTAAAGTAGAGCATCCATTTTTACTTTGAACAACATAATGAAATAAGAACAAAGCAGTGGCACAGTAAATATACTAAGCTGGGTAACATCACCTCTATAGTCAGTGACTCTGCCCACATTTCTATTATTATTATTATTATTATCCTCCTGCTGTTAAAGAAACTGACCTACTGTATGGTTAATCTAGCATATTAAATACATGGTGGCTATATGCAGTAATCAGTGTTCATGTTCATTTAGGTGTATAGTTGTCTTGTTGAGGCCTGGAGGGAGCACATTTAAAGTGGTCGTGCTTGATGGATGGTTGTGTACCAGGGATTGTGCTGTACTGCAGTCATTAATCACATGGGCACCTAGCTGTCTACTAGTTTGTACATTCAAAACATCACTATGCACCACGTTCAGGGAGAAATCTCTATTTACATGCACAGACAATTATGTGTGCCATTTTATATGCTTAGAGATAGGGAACCTTATGCCAAAGTATGTTTCATCTAAGCAATTGTCATGAGTCATCATTACTCCTCAAAATGAAATGCATTATTCTGTGGTATTTCATATCTACCTGGACCCACACTGAGTGGATAAACACTTAGTTACATTTTAGCACACGCTCTTACCCATAGCGACTTACAGGAGCAATTGCTGAAGAGCACAGACATATTTTTTACCTAGTCAGCTCGGAGACTCGAACCAGCGACCTTTCGTTTACTGGCCCAATGCTCTTAACATTCTGTTTATTCTTTTGTTTATCTGTCAGCCCCAGCCACGAACTCAGGCTCTGTGTGTAGTTAACCACCCTCTCTGCCCAGTCATCGCCATTTTACCTGTTGTTGTTTTAGCTGATTAGCTGTTGTTGTCTCACGCCTTGTCTTAGTTAGCTCTACAAATCAACACCTGTGATTACGTTATGCCTCGCTGTATGTCTCTGTCATATGTCAATATGCCTTGCATACTGTTGTTTAGGTTAGTTATCATTGTTTTAGTTTACAATGGAGCCCCGAGTTCCACTCATTATACTTCTGATACCTCCTTTGTCCCACCTCCCACACGTGGGGACCTCACTCATTATAACCAGCTTATCCAGAGATACAACATCTCTTATCCTCACTCAGTGCCTGGGCGTACCTCCACTGTACCCGCACCCCACCATACCAGTCTGCAAATTATGCCCTGAATCTATTCTATTACGCCCAGAAATCTGCTCCTTTTATTCTTTGTCCCCAACGCTCTAGGCGACCAGTTTTGATAGCCTTTAGCCGTACCCTCATCCTACTCATCCTCTGTTCCTCAGGTGATGTGGAAGTAAACCCAGGCCCTGCGTGTCCCCAGGCACCCTCATTTGTTGTCTGCTGTGATCGAAAAAAACATTGGTTTCATGCATGTCAACATCAGAAGCCTCCTCCCTAAGTTTGTTTTACTCACTGCTTTAGCACACTCTGCCAACCCTGATGTCCTTGCCGTGTCTGAATCCTGGCTTAGTAAGGCCACCAACAATTCTGAGATTTCCATACCCAGCTACAACATTTTCCGTCAAGATAGAACTGCCAAAGGAGGAGGAGTTGCAATCGACTGCAGATATAGCCTGCAAAGTAATGTCATACTTTCCAGGTCCATACCCAAACAGTTCGAACTTCTAATTTAAAAAATGAACCTCTCTAGAAATAAGTCTCTCACTGTTGCCGCCTGCTATCGACCCCCCACCGCTCCCAGCTGTGCCCTGGACATCATTTGTGAATTGATCGCCCCTCATCTAGCTTCAGAGTTTGTTCTGCTAGGTGACCTAAACTGGGATATGCTTAACACCTCACGGTTAAACACTCCCTAAAACACTTCTGCGAGCAGGCCTTCCTAATCGACCTGGCCCGGGTATCCTGGAAGGATATTGACCTCATCCCGTCAGTCGAGGATGCCTGGTCATTCTTTAAAAGTAATTTCCTCACCATCTTAGATAAGCTTGCCCTGTTAACAAAATGCAGAACCAAGAACAGATATAGCCCTTGGTTCACTCCAGACCTGACTGCCCTTGACCAGCACAAAAACATCCTGTGGCGGACTGCAATAACATCGACTAGTCCCCACGATGTGCACCTGTTGAGGGAAGTCAGGAAAGCAAAGGCTAGCTTTTTCAAGCAGAAATTCGCATCCTGTAGCTCCAACTCCCCAAATATTTGGGACACTATAACGTCCATGGAGAATAAGAGCACCTCCTCTCAGCTGCCCACTGCACTGAGGCTAGGTAACACGGTCACCACTGATAAATCCATGATAATCGAACATTTCAATAAGCATTTCTCAACGGCTGGCGATGCCTTCCTCCTGGCTGCTCCAACCCAGGCAAACAGCTCCGCCTCCCTTGCAGCTACTCGCCCAAGCCTCCCCAGCTTCTCCTTCACCCAAATCCAGACAGTAGACATTCTGAAAGAGCTGAAAAACCTGGACCAGTACAAATCAGCTGGGCTAGACAATCTGGACCCTCTCTTTCTAAAACTATACGCCGCCATGGTTGCAACCCCTATTACCAGCCTGTTCAACCTCTTTCATATCGTCTGAGATCCCTAAAGATTGGAAAGCTGCCGCGGTCATCCCCCTCTTCATAGGGGGTGCCACCCTAGACCCAAACTGTTACAGACCTATATCCATCCTGCCCTGCCTAAATAAAGTCTTCGAAAGCAAAGTTAATAAACAGATCACTGACAATTTTGAATCCCACCGTACCTTCTCCGCTGTGCAATCCGGCATCCGAGCCGGTCATGTGTGCACATCAGCCACGCTCAAGGTACTAAACGATATCATAACCGCCATCAATAAAAGACAGTACTGTGCAGCAGTCTTTATCGACCTGGCCAAGTCTTTCGACTCTGTCAATCACCGTATTCTTATTGGCAGACTCAATAGCCTTGGTTTTTCTAATGACTGCCTCGCCTGGTTCACCAACTACTTTGCAGACAGAGTTCAGTGTGTCAAATCGGAGGGCATGTTGTCCAGACCTCTGGCAGTCTATGGGGTACCACAGGGTTCAATTCTCAGGCCGACTCTTTTCTCTGTGTTTATCAATGATGTTGCTCTTGCTGCGGCGATTCCCTGATCCACCTCCACGCAGACGACACCATTCTGTATACTTCTGGTCCTTCCTTGGACACTGTGCTAACTAACCTCCAAACGAGCTTCAATGCCATACAACACTCCTTCCGTGGCCTCCAACTGCTCTTAAACGCTAGTAAAACCAAATGCATGCTTTTCAACCGTTCGCTGCCCGCACCCGACTGCCCGACGAGCATCACCACCCTGGACGGTTCCGACCGAGAATATGTGGACAACTATAAATACCTAGGTGTCTGGCTAGACTGTAAACTCTCCTTCCAGACTCATATTAAACATCTCCAATCCAAAATCAAGTCTAGAATCGGCTTTCTATTTCGCAACAAAGCCTCCTTCACTTACGCCGCCAAACTTACCCTAGTAAAACTGACTATCCTACCGATCCTCGACTTCGGCGATGTCATCTACAAAATAGCTTCCAATACTCTACTCAGCAAACTTGATGCAGTTTATCACAGTGCCATCCGTTTTGTTACCAAATCACCTTATACCACCCACCACTGCGACCTGTATGCTATAGTCGGCTGGCCCTCGCTACATATTCGTCGCCAGACCCACTGGCTCCAGGTCGTCTATGCTAGGTAAAGCTCTGCCTTATCCCAGTTCACTGGTCACGATAACACCCACCCGTAGCACACGTTCCAGCAGGTGTAAAGCAAACACCTCATTTGGTCACCTTTCCATCCAGTTCTCTGCTGCCAGTGACTGGAACGAATTGCAAAAATCGCTGAAGTTGGAGACTTTTATTTCCCTCACCACTATCTGAGCAGCTAATCGATCGCTGCAGCTGTACATAGTCCATCTGTAAATAGCCCACCCAATCTACCTCATCCCAATACTGTTTTTATTTTATTTACTTTTCTGCTCTTTTGCACACCAGTATCTCTACTTGCACATCATCATCTGCTCATTTATCCCTCCAGTGTTAATCTGCTAAATTGTAATTATTCGCTCCTATGGCCTATTTATTGCCTACCTCCTCATGCCTTTAGCACACACTGTATATAGACTTTCTTTTTTCTACTGTGTCATTGACTTGTTTAATGTGTTATTGGCTTGTTTATTGTTTACTCCATGTGTAACTGTGTTATTGTCTGTGTCACACTGCTTTACTTTATCTTGGCCAGGTCGCAGTTGCAAATGAGAACTTGTTCTCAACTAGCCTGCCTGGTTAAATAAAAGGCGAAATAAAAAATAAATAAATAAATGAAACTGATAGGCCGTCATTGTAAAATAAGAATTTGTTCTTAACAGACTTGCCTGGTTAAATAAAACATTTAAACTGCTAGGCTACCTTCAAGTTCATACCTGGCATGAACTTCTACTTGTCAAATGAATAAATACGTAATCAAACAAGGTTAACATGTTAATAATGTTGCTATAAAGTCAGATTTGGTTAGAGTCACACCATGCTTTCACTCCATTCCCAGGCATAACCTACTGTAGGCCAGGGGCTTTAGCAACTATCAGACTTCTAGAAATACTTCATCACTGTGCTGTCCATCCTTTTCTTCTTCTTGGGGTCTCTGTTCAGCGCCCTCTTTCTCATCTGAGGCAGGGCGGGCTGGACCTCTCTTCACACTGTTGGCGCTGCGGTAGGAGTCAGTTGAGGCCGAGCTGGAGGAAGAGGACTCCTCCTTTCTGGAGTCTTTCCTGGACTTCTTGCCATTTGTCTTGGAGATCCTCCTGTTACGACAGTCGTCTTGAGTCTGAGGAGCTCTTCTTCTTGGCCTTGCCTCTGCTGGAGCTGCTGGAAGACCTGGTGTTTTAGTCCACCACCGAGACAGACACTGAGCGACGCACACTGGAAAATACCGCCCAGACCCTCATCCTTCACGGCTCACACTGGTGATGCTGCTGGTCATAATATAATCATCCATGTTCGGCATGCTAGGGGCCAGGAAGGACACCTTGGAGTCCTTGTCAAGGTCAGGGCTGTGTGTGGGGCCCAGCAGCACTCCAGACCCTTCCTGGTCCTGCTGGTGGCCTCAGAGTAGGCCTGGGAGATGACCGAGCAATGGTCATCATCTTGGGACTTCTTTTATTTTAAGAGCTGACCAACATGCTGTCGTCCAAGTCTGTGGACTTAGACTTGGCTTTGTGTTAGAGTTGACTTAAACTTGGCCTTGCGCAGGAAGGTGCGGTCCGGGGTATACTGAAGAGGGAGCTCTCACCCCCTTGGCATCCGATGGAGGAGCACTTCCTGTAGCTAGGAAACTCAGACACCGACCTGCTGTCTACTTCCTTGCGCCCTCCTTTTATCTCCTTACCGTCTTTCCCTTCCTTTGCATCTACATCCACTGCATTTCTGAGAGGCCATGAGGAGGGTGTAGGAAACATGGACACCATGGAAACAATCAACAGAGATTCATGAAAGAAACAGATAGAGAACAGATGGGAATTTAGAGTCTAATAAGGAAAGTTAGGTTGTGAGTCGATCTGCTAAAGCTCATCAAAGAAAGCAGGTATATACGGGGCTAACCTGTTCTGTCTGCCAGGGGGGAGGAGATGTATTCATCTCAGGCAGAGCAGAGAGAGGGGCCATTTAGCAGACATGCCAGCTGGCCATGGGCCACTTCAATAAATCTGACAGGCAGCACAGCGCCTGCTTCCCTCTGCCTGCTGTCATTAGAGGGATGATAGGGAGGCAGAGAGAGATGACACCTAATCTCATGAAATACTTACCCTTCCATTCCACCCTGCCTCAGGTAATCCTGGGCTCTTTAGCTCTCAGCAGGGTAAAGGCATTTAGGATGGGAATGAGGAAGCCTGCACTGCTCTATCAGGGACCAGCCAGAAAGAAGGGGGGTGATATCATAATGAAGTGCCTGAGGACTGAGGAGGCTAATAAACAAACCAACAGGACAACACTGACCTGGAGCTCTTTAGACTGCCCTCAGCTGACAGGGTCTTGGTGGATCCCTTATTCTTGGACAGCCAGGACTTAACATCGTCCACACTGTCCACCTCTGAGTCCGTGTCCAAGTCGTCACCACTGTGGGAAAGAGACCGAAGGAAAGCGAACAGTGTTGTTATGTTGCTGTTTGCAGGAAGCAGAGAAGTTTAAACCCAGGGAGGGCTATTACAGATCCGCCACAGAGGACAACTGTTGGTTTGGACAGGAAGTACAACACAGAGATGACCCACACACACACAGACCAATCAAAAGTCATGAATGTCATAACATAACCACTTTCTGATGCAGTTAGTCAAACAGCAGCTGTGTTCCAGTCATGGTGGCAATAAACTGTGGTTAGTGCTATGTAAAGGCAATAAACTGTGGTTAGTGCTATGTAAAGGCAATAAACTGTGGTTAGTGCTATGTAAAGGCAGGCAAGCTTTAGGGAGACCACAACAGCCTATTGACTTCGAGCAATGAAAGACCCATATGCACCCATTCGCAAACTAGTTTACTAGTCAAGTGTTGTACTCCTACTTTCTGAATATTAATCAAATTATCTGTCACAAAGCTAAAGTTATGCCAAAGTAACTAAGTTCGGTGAAAAAACTAAAGCAAAGCTAATTTGAAAGCAAGAATAAACAGCTATTAGACAATTGGTACATCCATAAATATGGGTACAGTACCTGAGTGCTTTCACTTCCCGTGTTAAGTGTATAATCGCTTACGACGGGGGCGGTCGAGCGAAACGACTCGTGGTGCCTCCGAGCAGAGCAGAATGCAAATGAATGGAGCTCATGAAGGCGTAATTAACTTGGTGGCCATAGTCCGGCTGTTAAGGCCTCTGTGGTGTGTGGCTGAGCGTGGCCTGTTGATGTAGATTGTTATTGGGGCTGAGCCGATGACAGCCCTCTAGCCCTGGCCTTGACAATAACAAGCAGTAAACAGAGACTGGAAGGAACCCAAGGAGAAAGTATATTAGATCATGCCTCTGAAAGGTCGGCAGGCACATTTCAATCCGGATTCATCTGTTCCTCACTCCCAGAGGTGAAGCATCTCTGCCTCTGCATTATGCATCTGTTTGTCTCCGGGAGAGGAAGGGAGAGGGGAGGAGGGAGGAGGGAAGAGGGAGGGCACCCACAGGGTCTAAAGACTTAGATTATGAACAAATATGTCTGGGAACCATTAAGCCTAGCAGTGTTCTTTAGTTTATAGTAACAGAATGAGCTATAAAATGAACATCCTCAAAGAACACACACTGCAATCAAGGAGGAGTAATCATTTGGTTCATAACCAAAAAATGTTCAGCGTCTGACGTCAATCCAATCAACAATGTTCAGCGTCTGACGTCAATCCAATCAACAATGTTCAGCGTCTGACGTCAATCCAATCAACAATGTTCAGCGTCTGACGTCAATCCAATCAACAATGTTCAGCGTCTGACGTCAATCCAATCAACAATGTTCAGCGTCTGACGTCAATCCAATCAACAATGTTCAGCGTCTGACGTCAATCCAATCAACAATGTTCAGCGTCTGACGTCAATCCAATCAACAATGTTCAGCGTCTGACGTCAATCCAATCAACAATGTTCAGCGTCTGACGTCAATCCAATCAACAATGTTCAGCGTCTGACGTCAATCCAATCAACAATGTTCAGCGTCTGACGTGGCATGACAGCAATACAAATACCAAAGCAAGGCACAGATCTCCCATGTCCCAGCTTATCTGGTGAGGCTGGGACAGAATGCAAAGTGCTTTTCACGAGCCAACATAGTGCATCATATTCAAAGAGGTCTCCGATGATGGCCTTCTTAAATGGTAATAGTTAAATGGTATAGACCACTGGGTAGCATCCCCCTGCTCACATATCCATTAGCAATATGTTGCTCAGGACAACACAATAAACCACACGTTCAACCAAGTCTCCATGGAGAACAAAATATTTGAGTTGCCTCCTCTCTACCTGCATGGAGGCACACACAAACTGGTTGTAGAGACCACTTTGGGGGAGAGAAAGAGAGACAATTCTGGCCATTGCGGCAGTCTATGGACATCAACATTAGCTACATTAGATGCAGTCACTCAGGGTCTCTCCTTTTCCATGTATCAAACAAAGCTTGATGGGAAAGGAATGACTCCCACAAAGTCTACAAGGCAAAACTACGCACATCTTTCCCACATACACACCAACACCTGCACTGGAGCAGCTTTGGCACACACAGAGGCGGCTTGTAATCTGGGGCTTTGCAAATGGTGTCACACAATTTATGTCCTTGGCCTCACACCACTGGCGAAACAGCGCTGAGGCTCCAGGGAGCACCGGATTTAGAGCTCGACATTAATTGCTTCTGACAATCGGCCTCCACTGGTTGTATATCTCAGTTACATATTTTACCTTTATTTATCACATATACAGTACCAGTCAAAAGTTTGGACAGACCTACTCATTCAAGGGTTTTGTTTATTTTTACTATTTTCTACATTGTAAAATAATAGTGAAGACATCAAAACTATGAAATAACACATATGGAATCATGTAGTAATCAATAAAGTGTTAAACAAATCAAGATATATTTCAGATTCTTCAAAGTAGCCACCCTTTGCCTTGATGACAGCTCTGCACACTCTTCTCTCAAAAATTCTCTCAACCTTCAAGCTTCATGAGTTAGTCTCCTGGAATGCATTTCAATTAACAGGTGGGCCTTGTTAAAAGTTAATTTGCGGAATTTCTTTCCTTCTTAATGCGTTTGAGACAATTAGCTTTATCTTGGCAAGGTAGTGGTGATATACAAAAGATAGCCCTATTTAGTCCATATTGTTGCAAGAACAGCTCTAATGTGCAAAAAGAAACACTCCATCATTACTTTAAGACAAAGGTCAGTCAATCTGGAAAATGTCAAGAACGTTGAAAGTTTCTTCAAGTGCAATCGCAAAAACTACCAAGCACTATGATGAAACTGGCGATCATGAGGACTGCCACAGGAAAGGAAGACCCAGAGTTACCTCTGCTGCAGAGGATAAGTTCATTAGAGTTAACAGCACTTCAGATTGCCTCAGAATTCAAGAAACAGACATCTCAACATCAACTGTTCAGAGGAGACTGCGTGAATCAGGCCTTCATTGTCAAAATGCTGCAAAGAAAACACTACTAAATGACACCAATAAGAAGAAACTTGTTTGGGCCATGAAACACAAGCAATGGACATTAGACCGGTGGAAATCTATCCTTTGGTTTGATGAGTCCAAATTTTAGATTTTGGTTCTAACCACTGTGTCTTTGTGAGACGCAGAGCAGGATGATCTCAGCATGTGTGGTTCCCACCGTGAAGCATGGAGGAGGAGGTGTGATGGTGCTTTGCTGGTGACACTGTTGGTGATTAATTTAGAATTCAAGGCACACTTAACCAGCATGGCTACCACATCATTCTGTAGTGATACGCCATCCCACCTGGTTTGTGCTTACTGGGACTATCACTTGTTTTTCAACAGGACAATGATCCAAAACACACCTCCAGCCTGTGTAAGGGCTATTTGACCAAGAAGGAGAGTGACGGAGTGCTGCATCAGATGACCTGACCTCCACAATCACCCGACCTCAACCCAATTGAGGTGGTTTGGGATGAGTTGGACTGCAGAGTGATGGAAAAGCAGCCAACAAGTGCTCAGCATATGGGGGAAATCCTTCAAGACTGTTGGAAAAGCATTCCTCGTGAAGCTAGTTGAGAGAATGCCAAGAGTGTGTAAAGCTGTCATCAAGGCAAAGGGTGGCTACTTTAAAGAATCTCAAATATATAAAACACACTTTTTTGGTTACTACATGATTCCAAATGTGTCATTTCATAGTATTGATGTCTTCACTATTATTCTACAATGTATAAATAGTAAAAATAAAGAAAAACCCTTGATCGAGTACATATGTCCAAACTTTTGACTGGTACTGTACTTATATACCATCATACAGCTCCTATGGATTATTCCTGTCTACAGTATTCTGCACATAGACGTATTGGTCCCAGCATCTCATATCAAATCAAATGTTATTGGTCACATCCACATATTTAGCAGGTGTAGCAAAATGCTTGTGTTCCTAGCTCCAACAGTGCAGTAGTATCTAACAGTGCAGTAGTATCTAAAAACGATTCACACAAATCTAAAAGTTAAAGAATGGAATTAAGAAATATCTAAATATTAGATTGAGCAATGTCAGAGTGGCATTAAACATTATTAAAGTAACTAGCGTTCCATTATTAAAGTGGCCAGTGATTCCAAGTCTGTGTATAGTGCAGCAGCCTCTAAGGTGCAGGGTTGCGTAACCGGGTGGAAGCCGGCTAGTGAATGCTGTTTAACAGTCTGATGGCCTTAAGATAAAAGCTGTTTTCCAGTCTCTCGGTCCAAGATTTGATGCACCTGTACTGACCGACTTCTGGATGATAGCGGGGTGAACAGGCCTTGGCTCGGGTGGTTGATGTCCTTGATGATCTTATTAGCCATCCTGTGACATTGGGTTGTGTAGGTGTCCTGGAGGGCAGTTAGTTTGCCCCCGGTGATGCGTTGGGCAGACCGCACCACCCTCTGGAGAGCCCTGCGGTTGCAGGTGGTGCAGTGGCCATACCAGGCGGTGATACAGCCCGACAGGATGCTCTCAATTGTGCATCTGTAAAAGCTTGTGAGGGTTTTAGGGGCCAAGACAAATTTCTTCAGCCTGCTGAGGTTGAAGAGGCGCCGTTGCGCCTTCTTCGCCACACTGTCTGTGTGGGTGGACCATTTCAGATCGTCAGTGATGAGTACGCCGAGGAACTTGAAACTTTACACCTTCTCCACTGCGGTCCAGTCGATGTGGATAGGGGCGTGCTCCCTCCGCTGTTCCCTGAAGTCCACGACATCATGGTCACACACAGTGTTTACTGCTCATAGCAGAGACAGCTCCGCTAAATCCATGTCACTTGAGTACTGTGTGCACATTCAGACTCACATACGGTACTGTACACTCAAGGATTGGTTTTGTGTGATCTTCCGATGACCATGACACGATACATTTGACAAAAAACTGCCTGAAATAGAATAGTGCACTGGAAAGATGACATCCTTTCCTCTTTTAATGTTTGTCAGAAAATATAAAATGGGAGCACTAATCTGTCTGAACATTCCCTTCACAATTCACTGACAAATCAATTCTTCCATTATTGTTTATCACACTGCTTTTACATACAGATCAAATGTGGGGACAATTTTGCTAAGTAACCATGGGGATTCACTTTCTTTTCTCAAAAGCATCTAAGTGAGGAACCCATAGTCTTGATGCTAACATACAAAGACAGTGCAGTGTGCTGATTCACATGAGCTGCCTGTCTGTCTGTCTGCTGGCAAATTAATGAATAACAATAAGAGGAAATGAATGACAGGAAGTGTTCTCTATTGGAACAAGCAATTAAAGGTTAATACTGATACAAATAATGCATGCTGAGAAAATTAACTGGTGACACCAACTACAAATCACACACACTTTCATTCAAAATTGTGACTAGCTACAACTGGAATCGGAATGTTAACTCAAATTATGGGTCTTTAGAATGAATACTTACCCAGAAAGTCTTATGTCCACGTCTAAAGTGATTAAGCTAGAACATATTAAACAAGCAGCTCAACCAGATTCTACAGAGAGCGAACCTACAAAGACTATAGGGCGATTCCACACCAGCTGACAATATTTTTGTTAACTCAGATTGTTCGGGCAATTCTCACAAAGAAACTTCATTTGGAGGAAGGATGTTTGAAAAGATTTACCACAAACCATTGGAGAAAATCATGATGAAAGTGGCCATTTTAAGCCCTTTTTAGACCTATACATGCCTCCCATAAGACTATGGATCTATGAACATGATCCAGACATCTTGATGTCATTATGCTCCATAGTGTGTTCTAGCATTCAGTTCATTACGCTGAGCTTTTAACACAATGCACATTTGTGACATCTTCTGGTCATCAATAAAAGCAGTGTTTGATGGTCAGATGTTTTCTCCTTGGTTCAGCAGTTACGTGCCGACTCTAGCGGGCTCGTCCTTTTTTCTGGATCTTTTTAGAATTTAACTAATTTTGAGTCACAATTGTGTGTCATCTACTCTGCCAATTAATACACAGATTAAAAAGGGGAAACCCAGTTAGATCTAGTTCTCTCCTCCATCTGAGGACTTTATATGGAGGTTGGCAACCAACTTTAAGGTGCATTACCACCACCAACTGGACTGGAGTGTGGACCTCAGTTCAGTAGCAACAGCAAGTTAGCTAGCTAAATGTCCATGAGTGTTCGTGTTGTTTCGACATGGCCCCAAATTAATATAGTTGGTTCAGAGTTAGTTTTGATATTTCAACCTGTCCAGATTGCGTCTGGTATGGATGTACAAAATCAACATGCACGCGATGTTGAATGCACAAGCGTGACTGATCTAGTCAGCATGTTACTCATGAGTCTTAGTAGCCCACAATTAGTTACCAGTGTAGGTTCACAGCTTCCATCACGCTTCCCTTTGTTGTTGTTGCTGTGAATCCATTTAATTTACTGTCAAAAACTGTGAATATATGGTATTATTTAGGATGCTTAAGACAAAAGCTTATACTAAATACAACTAATTGTTGGAACAATGTGCAGAAAGTGTGACGTCAAATAAAATATTTTCTAAATAATTTGCCTTCGCAGGGATTCGACCCCATTCCCTGTTGTCTGTGAATGGTTCTGGTCCCTGGGAACCTGACCCATTCCCTGTTGTCTGTGAATGGTTCTGGTCCCCGGGAACCCAACCTGTTAGGGCTACCGTTCAAGTGATGCTACATTTACAAATCCTTACTACATTGGAAGTACAGTGTCCAGTAGAAGTCAGTGTTTGAATGCAACTTGGAATCAAAGACACTGGAACAGCGGCGAAATCAGTGGGATTTTGCATTTTTCAATACACGGTTTGAAAAACCACACAATCAAACGAAGCTTCAAGACGTCATTGACCACGTGATAATGTTTATTTGAAAAGAGCATTGGAGCTCCATTATCAATCGTCCCATCAGTATCAATTTATATGCAATTTTTTTTAAATCATTAAACGTACCAGAGAGCCAATTCTGGAAATTTGACACATACTCCTTAGTGTTTACTCAAATACAGAGTATGACACCATTAGGAGGCATATATAGGTGTAAAAAGGGCCCGAAATGACCAATATCATCATGATTTTCAAAAAATTTAAAAAGCATGTTTAACAAACTTTTTCTCAATGAAGTTCCGATCTGAGAATTGCCAGAACAATCTGGCAGTAGTGGAAAAAGTACCCAATTGTCATACTTGAGTAAAAGCAAAGATACCTTAATAGAAAATGTCTTAAGTAAAAGTGAAAGTCACCCAGTAGAATAGTACTTGAGTAAAAGTCTAAAAGTATTTGATTTTAAACATACTTTAGTATCAAAAGTAAATGTAATCACTAAAATGTACTTAAGTATCAAAAGTAAAAGTATAAATCGTTTCAAATTCCTTCTATTAAGCAAACCAGACAGCACCATTTTTGTGTTTTTTACATTTACAAATAGCCAGGGGCACACCAACATTTAGACATAATTTACAAACAAAGCATGTGTGGTTAATGAGTCCGCCAGATCAGAGGCAGTAGGGATGACCAGGGATGTAGTCTTGATAAGTGTGCGAATTGGACCATTTTCCTGTTCAGCTAAGCATTCAAAATGTACTTTTGGGCGTCAGGGAAAATGTATGGAGTAAAAAGTACAATATTTTCTTTAGGAATGTAGTTAAGTAAATGTTGTACTAAATATAAATAGTAAAGTACAGATACCCCAAAAAACTACTTAAGTAGTACTTTAAAGTATTTTTTACTTCAGTACTTTACACCACTGCTATATCTGAGATAGCAGAAATATTTTCCGCTCCCGACTGGTGTGGAATTGCCCTTGTGTTACCAATAGGTTGTACTGTAGAGAAAAGTAAAAACCCTCTTAAACACAATGAAATGAGTTGATAGGTTGGTTATCGAAAGCATGCATGTAGAACGGCGTGTCACATAACACAGGATGCAGGGCAAAGGTCATGGTTGTTGTGTCAACAGGACAATGGTTCATTCTATTTGTTTTTAATTTCCCACAGCAGTGAGTATCCCTCAAACAGTAAGTTAATTAGAGATGTTAAACTTAGTCATTTTAACTAAGTTCCTTCTGCTCAAAATGTCTTCATAAACAGCAGGAGTGAAATGTCTCCATAGTACAGCACCATTCTCTTATCTGTGACAGAAAAACCTGGAAATCAAACAATACTGAGAAAAAGAAAGGATGCATTGTCCATTCTCATATTTTGTTCTTTCGTTTCTGATACTTTGTCACCATGCCTTCTAAACTGGGCAATGACTGGGAGAGACAGAAACAGAAAATGAGAAACACAGCCAACAGATTGTGAAAAAGAACCACCCGGGGATGTAGTGTGCCTCAGGGTAGATAGAGCTACATTGTGTGCTAAAGAATGACAATAAGCCTCAAAACAACTGCTGCAAAAAAAATGTGATGAACCTCATCCATACTGCACGGTTTTGGGCAGTGGTTCAGAATACCAACTCACTCATTCTCACTCTGACCCCATTGTTTGAAAAGGGAAGAAGGAGTCTAAACTTTCACTCAGAGGCCATGTATCACTGTCATGTTTACTTCAGTGGGGCTCAGAGGTAGTGTAACCCTGAATCTGCCCATAAAGAGAGCTAAACAAGAGGAAAAAAATGTGCACAGGGGAGCAGATTAGAGGAGAAAGAGAGAAAAGATAAGAAAGGAGGAGGAGAAGAATGTGGGGTAAAGAGAAACTACAAAATCTGGTCAAAATAATGAACAGGTGTTTCTGACAATTTTATGACAAAGAGAAACTGTACTTCCCGGGGAGAGGGAGGGACCTACTTGTTTATGAGGTCATCTTCTCCGTCACTGTCGACCATCTCGTCTTCAATCGCGGCCTGCAGGTCTCCGATCCTCTTGAATGCCAGCTTGAGGTCCAACTGCAGGCTCTGATTGGCTGCCTCCAGACTCTCTATGTCCATGTCCTATTGGGTCAGGATGACACTAGTGAGTCACCCCAAAAGGCTTGCTCCACCCCACAAATGTGGATTGTGCGCTCTTCCTTACCAGCTCGTGCTTCTTGCGGCTGGCCTCAGCCTCCTTCTTGGACAGCTCAGCCATCTCCTCTTTGATGTCCCTCATCTGTCTCTGCACACGTTTGTTCTGCTCCTTCTCCCTGTTCTCTCCATTCCCGCGGTGGTCTCTCTCCTCTGTCATCTTCTCCAGGTTCTCCTTAAGACGGCCTGTCAGGCTCTGGGGACGAGGAGACGGAACCGTGTCAGAACTTTCTAGAACCTCATTGAACACACAGCTGAGACATCCAGAATAGGTGCCGGAGCACATTTCACTTTGAAGTTTGTGGTTAATGTACTTGGAGAAGGGTCAAATTGAGGCCACTGATAATTTCAATTGAGCTCCGGTGTGCAGAAATCACAGCTGGCCAGAGAAAGATAGTATGGCTGTTGTAAAATGTATTTCCCCTCACAGCACTTGTTCAATGACCCAAATGTGGCCTCACAGCTTGCCCTCTACCTCCCACATACAAGCCCCTTTCGCTCTCACACACACACACACAACACTCTCCCTCCCTCCTTCCTTCCTTCCTTCCTTGTCCCACCACCTTGCTACCTCGCTCCCTCCCTTTACCTTCCACTCCCTCCCCACTCCCTCTCCCACTCTACCTCCCTCCTTGTCCCACCACCTTGCTACCTCGCTCCCTCCCTTTACCTTCCACTCCCTCCCCACTCCCTCTCCCACTCTACCTCCCTCCTTGTCCCACCACCTTGCTACCTCGCTCCCTCTACCTCCCTCTCCCCTCATCTCACCTCCAGGCGTTTGAGCTGGGTCCTCTCGTACTCCAACTTGGTCTCCAGCTCGCGGATCTTGGCCTCCTGCCTGCTGACCAGAGACTTCTCCACCATGGACTGCTCCTGGAACTCCAGCTGGCTCTGCAGGGACTGCAACTGGAGGGGGCCACACACACACACAGAGGGGTGCTATTGACACGGCACTGAACACATCCACTCTGCCCTACACAACCAACCTCTCTCTTCTCTAATCAATACTAGGCCTCCATACTTTTACAACAGATGCTTGATTATTGCACAAATAAGAACATTTCACCTCTTACCTTCAACTGCATTGTGAATATCACCCCCCCCCAGCTGAATTTTTGGGAATCTAGCCAGCATTATTGTTGCCCTTTATGCTAGGCATATCTAATGTTAATAGCCAATAAGCCGAGGATAACATAACCCCAGTAGCCTGTAATGGCCAGAAAGAGAGGTGGAGAACCAGGCCTGAATAATGATCACAGATCCCACCACGGGGGGGGGGGGGGGGGGGGGGGAAGATCAATGCTTTGTAAACTTGTTCGCTCTTAAGACGAGATACTTTTATTTAGTGTATCTCCTCTCCTTTAGTGTATCCAAAATGTACCACGGCTACTAATGAGGAGCTTTGCATCTGATAGTAGGATTTGGAGCTGGCCTTTCATGTGATTAAAGAACACAATGTTCCTATCATAGTGGATCTGTTAATCACTACAGGGCTACAGGATTTAGATGGCTATCTATTGCAGCCTTTGGTGGCAGCTCTTAAAACCCCCTTACAGCCAGCAGTATTAGCTGGAAGATCAGGAACTAAGCACACAGACAGAGCTCTGAGCCTCTCCAGGTAAAGGTCAGGGTAATAGTGTAGGTGTAGGACATCATGTATGACTGTGCCGAGGGCATGTTGTCCTCTGAGCGGCTGATGAATGTGCAGGACTCCAGTCACCCGAGCCAGAGTCTGTAGACCCTGTTAACGTCTGGCAAATGGTATCGGCGCATCGGGTCTCGGACAAACAGGCTCCAAGACAGCTGCTACTACCAGGCCATTAGACTGGTGTACAGCTAACCCTAGTTGTCTACCTGCACATTAGAGACAATTTGCATTGACTAGCCACACATCAAAACCTTACACACAAGCATACACACACTCACAGTCAATGCTGCTGTTCCATTTATATACTAGCGAATTCATTCCACTGCTGACCAAGACATTCACTTTATTTGCAAATACAGTCATTATCACACATTGATAATTTATACTGAATCCTATTGTGTACCTATAACCTTTATTATTTATCTTACTACTTTCTCCTACTTATTTGAGATTTTGATTATTGACATACTTCTGCACGGTTGAGGGAGCCTGAAAGTAAGCATTTCTATGCACTGTTCCCCTGGGTTCCCCTGGGTTCCCCTGGCGTGCAGCCATGGAAGTTTGTGTTGTAATGTGTACCTTGTCCTGGATCTCCTGCTTCTCCTTCATGGCTTCCTCTAGCTGGACCTGGATGTCACTGATCTGGGCCAGGTCTCTGGCAGACTGACACATCACAAAACACACAAGAGACAGTTACAGTAGTTTCTTATGTGGAATGGTAACATTGAACGTAGGTATTTTTTCTTAGGTGGGTTAATAACCAATAGTAAAGTATTCAAAATAATATATATTGTAACAATCTTATTCTAATTAATATAATCTCCTGTGGAACAGATTGAATCTCTCAATGCTATTTAGTGGCATTTATCTCTAACGTCTCAAAACAGTTCCGCCTACACATAGGAAAATACATTAGCAGCTTTTTAAAGTGCACAGATCCTGACACCCGCGTCGTGTCACACTAAAGGCATAGAGAGAAAGTAAATGATGAGAAATGATTATAAACTCCTGCTGAATATGGAGGTATTGACACATCAGCTGTCGCTTGTGATTCCTATGAGACGTGACTCATGGCCCACTCATAAAAGTAGGTCGGTGGCTTAGTCATCCTGTGCAGTGTTCATGAGAGAGATGTGAGAGGGATGTACAGTACATTCGGAAAGTATTCAGACCCCTTGACTTTTTCCACATTTTGTTACGCTACAGCCTTATTCTAAAATGTATTAAATAGTTGTGTCCCCCCCTTCCTTTACACACAATACACCATAATGACAAAGCAAAAACAGCTATTCGATCGGGTTCACGTTCGGGCTTTGGCTGGGCCACTCAAGGACATTCAGAGACTTGTCCCGAATCCACTCCTGCATTGTCTTGGCTGTGTGCTTAGGGTTGTTGTCCTGTTGGAAGGTGAACCGTTGCCCCAGTCTGAGGTCCTGACAACTCTGGAGCATCAATGATCGCTCTGTATTTTACTCCGTTCATCTTTCCCTCGATCCTGACTAGTCTCCCAGTCCCAGTCGCTGAAAAACATCCCAACAGCATGATGCTGCCGCCACCATGCTTCACCGTAGGGATGGTGCCATGTTTCCACCAGACATGACGCTTTGCATTCAGGCCAAAGTGTATAATATTGTTTTCATCAGACCAGAGAATCTTGTCCATTAGGTGCCTTCTGGCAAACTCCAAGCGGGCTGTCATGTGCCTTTTACTGAGGAGTGGCTTCTGTCTGGCCACTCTGCCATAAAGGCATGATTGGTGGAGGGCTGCAGAGACAGTTGTCCTTCTGCAAGGTTCTCCCATCTGCCATGCACTGTGTCATGACTCTCCTGGTCGAGGATCCAAGGCCTCAGATCTGCGTGGCAAATGGCCGACAGCCAACCTTTTCGTTTGTGACTCAGACACCAACACCAACCGCTGGTGGAGGGGTCCCGAGACACAAAGGGGGGAATACTAGCCCAGACCCATGAAGCCGCACCGCTTCTTGACAATGCCCACTTATCCCGGAAGCCAGCCGCACCAATGTGTCAGAGGAAACGCCGTACACCTGGCGACCGTGTCAGCATGCACTGCACCCAGCCCGCCACAGGTGTCGCTAGTGTGCGACGGGACAAGGACATCCCTGCTGGCCAAACCCCCTAACCCGGACGATGCTGGGCCAAATTGTGCGCCGCCCCATGGGTCTCCCAATCGCAGCCGGCTGCGGCAGAGCCTGGACTCGAATCCAGAATCTCTAGTGGCACAGCTAGCACTGCGATGCAGTGCCTTAGATCACTGCGCCACTCAGGAGGCCCTTGGAACAATATTTCTACAATAGGAATGATCAGTGGGGACCTAAAGAATAATCATGTCATATTGTTTATTTTGTGATTTTATTAAAAACTGTATGAACCAAATTAGGAAGGAAACACATTCTACTGTAGCTTTCAAGTTTCCATCCAATATGATGTTATAACAATATGAAGAACGATGAACCTATTTTTGTTAAGATAGGAATGTTATTTAGGTTTTGTAATGAGATAATGATTTTTCATGTCCATTGCACATTTTTTATTTAATTTTTTTTATTTTACCTTTATTTAACCAGGCAAGTCAGTTAAGAACAAATTCTTATTTTCAATGACGGCCTGGGAACAGTGGGTTAACTGCCTGTTCAGGGGCAGAATGACAGATTTATACCTTGTCAGCTCGGGGGTTTGAACTCACAACCTTCTGGTTACTAGTCCAACGCTCTAACCACTAGGCCACCCTGCCGCCCCTTAACTAAGACACGCCCCTAATGAGGTCAGAAAAGCATGTCAGTGTGATGAACTGCCCTTCCTACTAGAGTGCTTAAAAGGACTCGCTAAGGATGAACATACTCAGACCAGCAGACGGACAGCGTCAGCTGAACGTTACGAATGGTTGAAACTACCAAATCAGTACATTGCCTGATTGCTACTGGCATGTAAAGTGGTCGGGAGCTGAACCCTGAATAATAAACCAAAGACTAGACCAGCAGACGTGAAGCCGTGGCTACACGTTGAAATGGTTGGAAACTCAAAACGAGGTGAAGATGATAAAGACTAGGCCAGAACATTTGACAGTCTGCAGCTGTGCATGTTATTTTTATATATTTTTATTTAACTAGAAAAGGCAGTTAAGACCAAAGTCTTATTTACAATGATGGCCTACACTGGCCAAACTTGGACAACGCTGAGGCAATTGTGTGACGCCCTATGGGACTCCCAATCACGGCCGGTTGTGATACAGACTGGATTCGAACCAGGGTGTCTGTAGTGACACCTCTAGCACTGAGATGCAGTGCCTTAGACCGTTGTGCTCCTTCAGGACCCCTAAATGTAAAGGGATTTAGAACTTGACTATCTACCCGAGAAAGGAAGGAGAAGATCCCATCTCAGACAATCATTGGTGAATCTGAAGAAACATCCACACCAAGCCAGAACTACTAAGGACATTGTGACCTCTGGTGGACAACCAGAGCCTTACACCCATCAAGACAATTCCCATAGAAGGATCAATTAGTTTCAGAGAGACGACAAAGACATCTACACGTAAATACATTACATTCCTTAACCAAACGGGCGGTAGTTTGTGTGCAAGGTATATGGTTACTGTGAGCGTAGTCCCCAAATGTATGATAAATGTCCCCTTATATCGCTCTTTATCTACCCCTCCCTCTGTGTAACAAGCAGTCTTGTCAGTCCACTAGGGACCTTTATCTCATGTAAGTGTGCATGTGTATTCTGTGTTATTATTTACCTAGTAAATAAATAATTATATCAATTTGTGTAGAACTGAATAATCAGAAAAGGCTGGGGTTCTTGTGGAGTCAAGAAGTCTGCGACGTTCAGAATGATACTGATATGAGGTAATGATTAATAAGTGACTTATCGATAACATATTTATATATCTTTAGAGTTTAATTCGGGAGATGGTAACTTGTTAAACAACTTCTTCCGTGGTGCACAATATTCCTAGTGAGTTAATTGTTACATGATTAATTTAAATCGAGTAATAATTAAACAGTTAGTTGATAAGATAAATAACCGTTATCACATTAATGAAAGTCACGACAACTGTCAACTGTGGGACCTTATATAGACAGGTGTGTGCCTGTCCAAATCATATCCAAACAATTGAATTTCCACAGCTGGACTCCAATCAAGTTGTAGAAACATCTCAAGTATGACCAATGGAAACAGGAAGCACCTGAGCTCATTTGAGTCGCATAGCAAAGGGTCTCAACACTGATGTAAATAAGATATGTTTTTTATTTTTAATACATTTTAGAATAAGGCTGTAACGTAAAAAAAATGTAGAAAAAGGGAAGGGGTCTGAATACTTTCCGAATGCACTGTATGTACCATAGTTAGAGGACAGGTCTATAGAACTGAGGCTGTGTAGCTGAGAGGGATGTATGTACCATAGTTAAGAGGACAGGTCTATAGAACTGAGGAAGTGTAGCTGAGCGGGATGTATATACCATAGTTACAGGGCAGGTCTATAGACCTGAGGAAGTGTAGCTGAGAGGGATGTATATACCATAGTTACAGGGCAGGTCTATAGAAAATAGGCTCTGTGGGTGTTGGGAGCAGGGTTACCTGGGAGACGGCAGCCTTGTGTTTCTTCATCAGCTCATTCATGTCCTCCTGGTCCTCCTCCATACGAGACTGCAGGTCATTCTTCTCCCTCTGCAGACGTGACACCTGCTCCTCAAGCTGAGTGAGAGAGAGAGAGACAGGCAAAATTTACCACCTAATCGCAAGCTGTTTTTCAACCAGAGCCAGTGACAGTAGTCGATCATCAGCTGGTCAGCCCTAGACCCAAGCAGTATTGAATGGTCATCAGCTGGTCAGTCCTAGACCCAAGCAGTGTGGAATGGCCATCTAATGGATATCAACCTGTATGATCTTTGTATCTGTACAGGGTGAACTCTGAATTACTCCATTATGCAAATCATTTGTATTGCCTTCTCAGGAATTCTGTCTTATATACACTGGTCTCATCCCTCACACAAGTCTTTAAATGCTGTGACACCCTGTGGAGATCAGGCCTGCGAGTGTTTAGGATACTGTAAACTTGGTATCGTTTGATTGGTCAGTGGTGGTTGATTTTGGGTTGAAAGGTTACACCTTCAGATGTTATAAATGGAATTAAATGCCTTTGTTCTCTCTCTTATCCTGTATCCAGTCCATGGAGGAAGGTTGTCATTTCTTAGGCTTCTAGGCCTCTGGCTTTGTAGGCATTTCTTTGTTCATGCTTTGTATTGTAAGTTAACCTCAGGATCTATATGCCTAAAAGTATCGTTTGTAGTGCTTGTTAATGCTTTGTAACTGTATGCCTCGTATGTGACTCCATTCACTGTACAATGCTAATTAAATATCTGTCTTTGATAGACAATTCTTAGACCAATTCTTGCTAGTCAACCTCAACTCATTGCCTAAACCTTGCTTGTATATTTTAAATGATCTTTATGGCATCAGATAAACATTTGAATAGGCTAATTACAAGTCTCATTACAAGTCACATGTGATATATATATATATATATATATATATATATATATATAAAATATACTGTATATCATACACATGATAAATATTACTGCCCACTACACACCCAGCCTCTCAGTATGTCTTCCCAAACTAGACACATTTAGAAGCCATAAACACACCAATCAGCAGCTCAGACTACACAGCCGTCATGACTCTCTGCCCTCCCCAGAGGACCGTAATTTCCTCTAAATCACAGAGAGCACTCTCCTGGGGAGACGATTATGGAACGCATTAAAGACGAAAAAATATAAACAAAGTTAATTCATTCATTAGCACATAACCGAGAAATGCAACATTTCCAGAAAAAAAGACTTAGCATTTCAATGTTCCATGATGGCGGGGAGATGTGAACATATTCATGGCAGTGTTTTTACACAATATTACAATAGTCTGCAGTGTGTAAAAGAGGGAGTAAAAAATGCAACAGGTTCTCCTGCTGTTTCTAACACTGTGGTTTGGTTTTGTTGTGTTGTCAAAAACGTGGGAAAATGCTGTAATTACACATGGTAATTTGGTATTGTAGTGTTGCAGAGATTACATATTTGAACCTCCACTCTGTCTCTACACAATAAATACTTGGCTGAGACACACAGACAAATAGATTGAGGCGTATTTTCCTTTAAAATGAAATGGAAATACAGCACACTGATGTGGTCTTACTCCATACCCTGTGTGCAGTTCACAGTAGGCATTAGGCAGCTATAATGGTTGGGAGTCCTCTCAAAGAGAGCGTGGCAATGGAAGGATCTCTCACTCACCGACATCTTGACTTTGACCACTTCCTCCATCTGGATGTGCAGGTCCTCGATCTCCATCTCCATGCCCTTGCGAGACTTCACCGCCACCGCACACGTGAACTCTGACTCCTCCAGCTGTGAAGGGAGATATAGCAGGAGGAGGAAGAGGGGATTACAAGGTCAAGGTGAAAAGCTAAATCAAGATCTTCAGAAATCAGAAAACTCAACACCGTGTCCTTGATCAGCCGAGCAAGCGCAATACATTTTGACAGGATTATTTGTAGTAGTAAAGCTGTCAGAATGTCACTAAAGTACGGCATTGACATGATGATAATAAGTTGGGCCATGTAGTGTAATGTAGGGTGGTGTACCTGGTTTTTGAGCTGGGCGGTCTCTCTCTTACTGAGGGCGTTGTTCTTCAGGTGGTCCAGCATGATCTGGGCGTCAGCCAGCAGCACCTTGGTGCGTTTCAGGTCCTTCCTCAGCCTCTTCTCGGTCTCCACGTCCCTGCAGCCCACCTAGAGTAGAACACCTAAACAGTAACTACTGTGCAGCTCACAGTGTTCACCATGAGCTCCCACCTCACAGCAAACTATCAGAGCCCAATACAAGATCCAGAGGTAGCTCTTGTTGTGTTGAACATAATAATCACTATTCCCAGACTACATCAAGATTAAAGGGCACACATATTCACACACGCTAAAAAACACACTGCACACGCACACCAGACCTGGGTTCAAATAATAATAATAATTTTTTTTTTTTTTTTTAAATAGATAACTGTATTTTCAAATACAAATATTTTAATATTCCCATGCATTTGAACCAAGGTCTCTTTGGTATTTTAAATCATCTTTTTATAGGAAATTAGTTGAAAATACTTTCAATAGAAGTAGCTGATTCAGGCCACATTATTTGAAAACTCAAATACACAGAAAACAAGTATTTAACTAAATAATCTAATTGAAATGCATTTCAAATCAAATGTTATTTGTCACATGCTTCGTAAACAACCGGTGTAGACTAACAGTGAAATGCTTACTTACAGGTCCATTTCCAACAATGCAGAATTAAAGTTAAGATACAAATACATATCAATTGAAAGTGACATAGAATTAATACACCCTATATACAGGGAGTACCAGTATCAGTATCGAGACGATGTCCAGGGGTACGAGGTAATTGAGATAGCTATGTACTGTACAAATAGGTAGGTGTGAAGTGACTAGGCAACAGGATAGAGACAGTAGCAACAGCATATGTGAAAGTGTGTGTGTGTGTGTGTGTGTGTGTGTACAGTCCAGTGTGTGTGCATAGAATCAGTACAAGAGAGTTAGTGCCACAAAGGGTCAACGCAGGTAGTCTAGGTAACCATTTGACTAGCTAAATAGCCATCTTGTTTAGAAGTCTTATGGCTTGGGGGTTGGTACCGTGCATTGGTACCGCTTGCCATGCAGTAGCAGAGAGCAGTCTGGGCCTTCCTCTGACACCGCCTAGTATAGAGGTCCTGGATGGCAGGAAGCTTGGCCCTCTTCACGACTGTCGGGGTGTATTTGGACCATGATGGTTTGTTGGTGATGTGGACACCAAGCTTTCAACCTGCTCGACTACAGCCCCGTCGATGGGAATGGGGTGGGCACGGTCTGCCTTTTGTGGCAGGGTAGGCATTTTGTTGACCCTTGATGTTCAGTTGTAGAAGCAACACAACCCTTTAATTATTACTAGTAATAGATTTCTTGTTTCAGAAAAACAAAACATGCTCATCTGTTTATTTTGTATGTTTTGGGTGTAATTATGGTGAAAAAATATTTTGGGTTGGTAAAACAAATTTTGGACCAAAAAGTTCACAGTAGTCCGGAACAGCATCTCACGTATAGTTCAGTGTAGCTTACCTCGAAGCAAGCATAGAAGCCATTTAGCTCATCTGGTAGACGCGTGTCACTGGGCACTCATGGCTGGGTTTCCCTTTGTAATCCGTGATAGTTTGCAAGCCCTGTCACATGCTACGAGCATCAGATCCCGTGTAGTAGGTTTTGATCTTAGTCCTGTATTGACACTTTGCTACGTCGGAGTACGTAGTGTGATTTCTTATAGGCATCCAGGTTAGTGTCCCGCACCTTGAAAGCGACAGCTCTATCTTTTAGCTCAGTGCAGATGTTGCCTGTAATCGATGGCTCCTGGTTGGGATATGTACATACGGTCACTGTGGTGACGAAGTCGTCAACGCTCTTATTAATGAAGCCGGTGACTGATGTAGTAAACTCCTCAATGCTATCGGCTGAATCCCGGAACATATTCCAGTCTGTGCTAGCAAAACAGTCTTGTAGCTTAGTATGCGCGTCATCGGATGACTTCCAAATTGAACACATCACTGGTACTTCCTGTTTAAGTTTTTGCTTGTAAGCAGGAATCATGAGGATAGAGTTATAGTCAGATTTGCCAAAAGGAGGGTGATTGAGAGCTTGGTATGCATTTCTGTGTGTGGAGTAAAGGTGATCTAGAGTCTTTTTCCCCCTGTAGTTGCACAGGTGACAAGCTGGTAGAAATGAGGTAAAATGGATGTCAGTTTCCCTGCATTAAAGTCCCCAGCCACTATAAGCTGTATAGATGTCCTTACTGCAAGCATCTGTTTGTGGTGGTAAGTAGACAGCGAATAAAAATATAGATGAAAACTCTTGGTAAATAGTATGGTCTACAGCTTATCATGAATTATTCTCAGGCGAGCAGAACCTGGAGACTTCCTTAATATTAGAGATCGTGCACCAACTGTGGTTAACAAAGAGACACACACGCGCCCCGAAGTTTACAAGACTGCTGTTCTGTCCTGCCGATGCATAGAAAACTAGCTAGATTTATATTATCCATGTCCTTGTTCAGCCACGACTCTGTGAAGCATAGATATTACAGTTCTTCAGGTACCGTTGATAGGAAAGTCTGGAACGGACCTCGTCCAGTTTGTTTTCCAGTGATTGTACATTCACCAATAGAACAGAGAGTAGAGGCGGTTTATTTACTCGCCTCTGTAGTTTTGTCAGGATGCCCCCAAGTCAGCCACTATATCACCGTATTTTCCATCTTCCGAGTATCGGGGATTAGGACCTGGTCCCAGTGAGCAGTATGTCCAGTGCGGCTCATCCAAAATCGAGGTTAGGTGATTGCTGTTCTGATGTCCAGAAGCTCTTTTCGGTCATAGGAAACGATGGGGGGAAACATTATATCCATCCCATGTGACAACATTTGAACCCATGTGTGACGCGCACGCACACACAGGTCAGTGACAGTGTACCTGGTCCTGGGCAGACAGCAGCTTGGCCTCCAGCTCTCTCCTCTCACGCAGGACTTTCTGCTTGTCATCATACTCCTCCTCCAGCTGGACCTCCATCTGCTTCAGCTGTATGGACAGACCGACAAGATAAAACAGGAGGAAGGTCAGTAGACTCCAGACAGGAACTACACATTCATTGGGACAGGCTGACAGATGACCATCACTGCGGTGGCACCCACCAACATCTACCACACCACATGTTTTCCTCATAGGTCTAAAGTCAGAGGGCCAGATCATCAATGTCATACTACATGTGGCACTATATGTTGGACTGTCAATGTGAAATGACTGTGTAGAAGAAGTTCCCTGCAAATGTGTCAATATAGACATATGTAGTCAAAACGTTCCAAACAACATGTCAAGTAGACAGCCATTACCAGATCTGGTTGTCATGCCATGACTGAATTCAGTGTAGCGCAATTTGACACATTTAATGTGTGTTTGTTGAAGTGCTGGTCAGAGCTGTTTGCTGTATACGTGACATGGGTTGGCATGTTGTTACTCTAAAGTGGGGAATTTATGGATAGGTGATAAAATCACAAATACGCCTGATGTGGAAAATACCTCAGTCATATGTACATCCCTCTTACCTTCTTACTGCAGGACTGCCTGATCTCCTCCACCTCCTCATCCTTGCCATCGATGTCTTTAGAGTGAGTCTGCCGCAGACTCACCATCCCCATCTCCAGACGTAGCTTGGCCTGACACACACACACACAAATAGACAGTTCTAGACTGGAAACTCCTATATAGGCTCTGTATTCTTCCCCTCTTCGCCTCCTTCACCTGCTCCAGCATCTGGATGGTCCCGGCCTGCTCATCCAGCTCCTCCTCCTGGTCTTTGACCTTGGCTTCCAGGTCACGGAACGTCTTCTTGGTCTTGGACAGCGACGACTCATCCTTGGACTCCTGGGACGACAGGTCCTTTAGCTCTGCCTCCAGATGCTCCACCTTCAGCTGGATGGCACACAGCTCCATGTCCTTGTCCTGCAGGCAGGGGGCAGCACAGAGACATGTGCACTCAGAGGACTCTTGGACTAGGCCAGACATTCAGAGGACATGGACTCCCCAGGGGGAACAATTACATTATGACCTGTCATCTGTGTCCAGGTTGTACTGTACCTGCAGCTGCTGGCACAGACTGAACAGCTCCCCTGTCATCATGTCTCTCTCCCGGCCCAGCTTCTCTCTCTGTGTCCTCTCTCTCAGCACTTCGTCCTGGGCCTGGCTCTGCTCAAAGTCAAACCTGCAACACACACGTTACACTACTGACAGGCCTTCATACAGACCTCTCCTTCACTCTCCACCGAGTTTGGTCTTACAGAAAAATAAGAAATATTACAGATCATTTTCATCCAATAGATTGTTGGATGCTCTGAATGAAGTAGAAGATTTGATGACGCAAGCAACAACACTTTCAGTCTAAGTTAAAATATTTAAGCAGGCCCATTTGTTGAGTTAAATCATTTAGAACTCAATGCACTGCAATAAGAGGAAGCATTTCACCTCCTCTCATCCCACTGAGGACTATTACTAACAGTACAGCCTCCATTCTAGACTCATTATAAGCACTCAGCTTTAAAATGTTAACAGTTAGCTGTTAATTTACAAAAGCATTCTAATCATGACCATAATGTTCTATTCAAATGTCTGGGGCAGCCACACTTAGGAGTGTTCAACTGCATTGTGAAGTGTTCTGAACTGTCAGGTCCCTTAATTCTCTCTTTTCTTCTCTAAGAGAAGCGGTCCTCGGATTTGCACAGCTGAAAATGATTACTCCCACAGAGCATCTTCAATTAGCCCCAAGGGAGAGATCACATTCTGCCACAGCACAAACCTCTCAAGTGCTAAAAGTCTGACTCACTTTCTCAGCTAATGTAATTACACAGATTACAGCCTGTCTCTATTCTCTGTTCAAATGAAAAAATATTTATTAGTCTCCTGGATAGGTCTGCTAATGTACGTGAGGACGTTTCAGGAGACAAAAGCAGCAGGTTCCTCACTTTTCACTAAAAACATTTCTATAGTCATTATTCTAAAACCAGTGCTGTTGAATGACGGCTTTGCTCGTGTATTAGTGTGTGTGTGCGCGCGTGTGTATCTGAAAATGTGAGTGGGTGCGCGTGCATACTTCCTCTGTTTCTTCTCCAGGTCGTGGTTGCGGCTCTGCTGGCCCTCCAGGTGCAGCTTGGTGTCCTGCAGCTCAGCCGTCAGTCTGCTACACTTCTTCTTCAGCTGCTGCACAGAGCGCTGCACTTCATCGTTGTCCGCCTGCAGGTCAGTCAGCTACACACACACAATAAGTACGAATGTTATGATGCATATGAACATAACTCCGGTGAATACGTGCACCAGAGTAATACATGATAAGGCCAGAATGAGTGTAACACCCAGGCCATACCTTCCTCTCCAGAGGTCTTTTACTCTGCTGCTCAGTCTCTAGCATGTCGTCAAACTCCTGCTGAAGTCTCTTCTTGGTGAACTCAGTCTCCCGGATGCCTCGTTCGTACTTCAGACGCCACTCTCCTCCTGTGGGACAGACCAGTGACAGTACATAGGGTCGGGGAGTGACCGAGACAGACCATGTGACATTTGGAGTGACCGATCTTCTGATGCTGGACCGGCTGACTGAACGAGGCTTAATGCAGCGGAGGATCATTAGGATATAGAAAGACCTGCTGTGTGTCTCACATACACATGTTGCCAATGACAGACAAACTTTTCTTCTACCAAACCTTTCATCATGACTTGACAATATAAGTGGAAAAAGCTTCAAGGGAACAAGAATATCCCTCAAGATATCGTCTCTAGGTAAGATGACATTCAAAGTTCAACAACTACCAGTAGATACATTTCAAAACTGACCGGACACCATTAAAACAGACTATAGAATCTGTAAGGGTTTAGTGGAGACGCAGAACCTAATATGGCATAGAGCATTCTACCTGGGCCCACAGCAGTGGCTGTCAGAGCTTATCTACACTAGAGCAGTGGAGACTAGAAGTGTCCAGGTTCATTTATCAGATGTTTGAGAGGCTGTAACAGACATTTGCATATTTAAAGAATAATGACAGCTTCCAGGAGCCACCGGCTCTGATCCACAAGATTATTTTCTAATTTATCTGAAACCTTCAAACTCTGGCTTTATTCTTGAGGATGTGGGGGCTGGGTACTCGAGCGCCTTGATTTAGGGGACAGAGAGACTCAAGGACAATACACTCACAGCATGACGCCTCGCTAACTGCAGAAGGGGATCAGAGACAACGAGAGAGAGAGGACTAAGGCCTGACAGTGGGTATTTTAATCCCACACCCGTAAATCCACAAGAAGACGGGCCAATTCATGGACAACATGTCATTATGCAACTTTTGACCGAATTATCCTACTGTATGTAGTCTCGGATAATGTACTAGTGATGAGTCACACAACAGCCTTCATATTACCAGCTTGGAACTATTAAATACCATGGGCCACTTTCTAAGCTGTGTCTGTTTGCCTCTGAAAAAACAACAATGATCATAATGCAATTTACAACCTAACCTTTACTATGTAATATGTGGGTATCCTCTTTTACAAGTAGTCAAATGCATTACCTTTCCCCAACCATAATTACAACCGAATATTTGCCATGCATACAGTGGGTTGTGTGTGGATAGTCTATAGGCATCAGACCTCACCTGAATCGTCATCATCGTCTACGTCCTCATTGAGCTCTGCTGTTCTGCTGAGACGAGCCTCCATCACCTCCATCTCCATACACTCCATCTGCTTCTTCATTAAGTCAAACGTAGCCTAAGGTAGACAGAATATTCAATATTCCCGCTACGAAATATTATTTCCATGCTCCATCTTACATGTCCTAGTATTTAGGCTTACTGACAACCAAAATGGACTAGTGTAAGTACAACTACTCAAGAGTGAGTGAGTGCATGTGTCCGTCTATACCTGCAGGTCCTTCATGTCTTTCTCCAGGTTCAGTCTCTCAGACGTCTCGGTCTCCAGCAGCTGGGAAGCCGACTCTCCGGCGTTCCTCTCGTCTGCAAGCTCTGCTGACAACTCTGAGATCTGGAGGAACACACAGCAGTCAATGCGTATGCCCCATGGCCCGGCCTATCTTCAGTCACAGAAGCCCTCGACAAACTCACCATCAAAAGGCTTCTTACGACGCCTGAGAGTGATTTTCTTATCACAGACGGAGTCAAACAATAAACAACGGTGGACTGTTTGAGCTAATAACCTGACACAGCTTCTGGTGAATAAAGCCAGTATGACTGAGCTACTGTCTACCACTTCTGCAGCAAACACTGTTTTCCAGAATGCAGGGCATAGAAGAAAGGCCCCAGGAGACTCACCCTGCTCTCCAGTTGATCACTGTTCAATCTCACTTCATTTCTCTCTTTCTCCGTCTTCTCCAGCTTTCCCTTCAGATGCTGGATCTCCTCCTGGAAGAGAACATATAGCAAAAGGAAAACTATGAGAATGGGAAAGAGACTGTAGAAACAGCTGAGGTAGCCATGTTGGAATCCTATGCAACACGAGAGGTATTCACCACTCCCAGCTGACATACGGCATAGACTCATGGTTGTGGGTAAGCAAACACCCATTTCAAACATGCAAACCCTTACTTTAGACATGAGAAGCAGATTTGCAGTGGGTGTGAGGTTGGGTGGCTAAACAGTCTAACATGTCCAGAACAGACAGAGACAGGGATACTCACGCATTTTCCTCTGATCTGTTCCTCTGTGAGCTGCACCTCAATGAGGGGCCGTACAGTGGTAAACAGCTTCCACCAGGGCCAGCCCTTCACTCCTTTATTCTTCTTGATGTTCTTCTGGATGCAGCGGATGGCCAGGTCATGGGTCTGCCCAGCACACAGAGAGAAAGAGTGGGTGGGACTGTACTGGACTGTACTGTATGGGCTGAGAGTGGAAGCATAGTGCAGTGCAGAGCTATCTCTACTAGGCCTACAGAGTACATAAATAGTTGTGTGTTGAGTGGATCTCTGGTGCTAACTAAATAAAAATCAGACAGTGTCACCAGCAAAGCACCCCCACACCAAAACACCTCCTCCTCCATGCTTCACGGCGGGAATCACACATGCAGAGATCATCCGTTGACCTGCTCTGCGTCTCACAAAGAAAATCTCAAATTTGGAGATCAGACCAAAGGACAGATTTCCACCGGTCTTATGTCCATTGCTCATGTTTCTTGACCCAAGCAAGTCTCTTCTTATTATTGGTGTTCTTTAGTAGTGGCTCCTTTGCAGCATTCAACCATGATGGCCTGATGATTGACACAGTCTCCTCTGAACAGTTTATGTTGATGTGTGTTACTTGAACTCTGTGAAGCATTTATTTGGGCTGCAATCTGAGGTACAGTTAACTCTAATAAACGTACCCTTTGCAGCAGAGGTAACTCTGGGTCTTCCTTTCCTGTGGCGGTCCTCAGCCAGTTTCATCATAGTGCCTGGTGGTTTTTGCGACTGCACTTGTAGACACTTTCAAAGTTCTTGAAACTTTGATGGACTTTCATTTATTTTTTGTACATTTGAGCTGTTCTTGCAATAATATGGACTTGGTCTTTAACCAAATAGGGCTATCTTCTGTATACCACCCATACCTTCTCACAGCACAACTGAGCTCAAACACATTAAGAAGGAAAGAAATTCCGCAAATTAACAAGGCACACCTGTTAATTGAAATGCATTCCAGGTGACTACCTCATGAAACTGGTTGAGAGAATGCCAAGAATGTGCAAAGCTGTCATCAAGGCAAAGGGTGGCTACTTTGAAGAATCACAAAGAAAATATATTTTGTTTAACAATTTTTTGGTTACTACATTACTCCAAATGTTTTATTTCATAGTTTCTGATGTCTTCACTATTGTTGAACAATTGTTTTGCAGCATCGACTAACCAACCAGGCCTCGTCAGTCAGCCTTCTCTGGAGGGTTGCTACAACAGAGCATGTCCCAAGGCTGGAAGCTATTTTGATTAATTAAATCAATACATCTTGGCAGCCGATAAGTTTACACAATTTCCGTGTCGCTTCTGCCGGAGCATCTCTAGTAGTGGCAGATTATGGCAAAACCCAATTAGAGAAACACAATATTCTCAGCATTCCCCACCGAAGGCAGCTTCTATGGCCAATTAGGATTTGTCATACCATGAAAGCCGAAACACAATGCTACATTCAGCAAATCTGAGACAGACACTCAACAGGACTCATTTGTGATGTTTAGACCATAATGAATAAAGTAAACAGAAGATTAGACCACTTGCAAGACGAGAATAAACTAAAGGTTATTCATATTGACAGGGCCTGTCTGTCTCTACTGTACGTCAGGCTGGAGAGAGGATGTGAATCCTGGACCAAGATTCAGACAATCATCTAGGGCTAGATGTTATTTGCAGGGTAATAACTTTGGTTTGTTGTGTCTTTCTCCTTGCCCGAGGTGTGGGTATGCCTGTGCGCGAGTGTGTGTGTGTGTGGTGTGCATGCATGCGTGCGCTGTGCGTGTGAAGACTGAGCGCTACTTTACTGTGTAGGAGAAGCACCTGCCCACGCCACCTGCTTCCACTCAGCACCGTGCTCCCGGACTAAAAACAAGAGATTAATTAAGAAGCCCATCGGCTGCTCTGTTCAATTCCCCCCGGCTCCCAAAGGTATACGTCAGGAAAGGAAACACACAGGGGAGCACGGAGCTGTGTGTGTTTCAAAAGAAAACATCCTGTTTTCCATATGCCCCCTCCACTACGAGGGAGAGGGGAGAAAGACAGAGGCAAACACGTTCAAAGAGAAATGGTTGCTTCTCAAACGGATGATATGTACTGTATTTGTAATGAAGTCAGGCTGGGACGACTTCAAAAAGCTCTGAAAACCATGATTAATCTATCAACAGTTACAGGACATTCTATGGCATCAACCACCATGTGTCTAAGTATATTTGCCAGCCTGACATTTCTGAACTACAACCATATGGATTCAGACGTTTGTGACCTAAGAAGTTGTGCTCATCTCCGTTGCCGCTGCTATAGAACACATTCCTAACATCCTCAGTGTATTTCATCTAATCACGGCACATATTTTAAGAACGGATACGTCATACAGTGAAAGTGGAATCATGGATGCCTAATCAAATTTCATGTACGGGGAAGACGGAGTGAGAGCCCTAGTGGGTTTTACTATACAATCATTATTATAAGACAGGCCTCTGGATAGAGACACACTTAGTTCATCTTCCTGCTGGAGAGGGAGGGAGAACTCGACACAGTAATATAGCACTTCACCGCATTCCTCCAATTACACTGGTCTAGGGCTGGTGCATTTGGAATAACTACTTTTTTACCTACTGCATATATTTGCCATTCAGGTGATTTTCAGGGCAGACAGAGAAATGCACATGGCCTATCATCATTATCACACTGACTAGAGGTTTCAAAATGAAAACCTTATTGTTTTATAGGTAATCTAGATCTATGACTTTATTATGTAACAGACAAACTGTACATTATCTAAAAAAAGTAATAGAATGTTGAAATCGGGTCACAAACCTGATATTTCCAGTGAACAGCAGGGTTGGCTCAATTTGAATTGAAAGCAGTCAAGTCAGGAAGTGATTTGAATTTAAAATACTGAAAATGTAAAAAACGTTTTACATAAATAGCTTCTACTTTTCAGTTTGAGAAGTTATTGACAATAAATGCCCTTTTATTTTTGATTATTGAATGGTCATTTTAGTTAACTTCCTGAATTGACAGCCTTCAATTCGCATTGAGCCCAAACCTGGTGAACAATGAACCACTAATTACTCAAACAAATAACTCTTTAGACTTCCATTTGTCCACTGGAATAGAAATAACTGTTGATACACTGAAATGAAACAACCACTCTTAGCCAGATGAAATCAGAGAACCTGAGCCATCATCCATAATTGAGTACTATATCTCACCACACAAAAACCTGAACTTTAGTTCAGAGACAAAGATTTTACAAGAAAAAAAATCAATTGAATCTTATCTTTCTATTGAGAAAACAGAGAAGGCATTCAGAAAAAAAGTAGTCTAGCAGTGTTAATGTATTTAGTAATGCTACAGTTAGCCATCACACAGTTCCGCAGTGCAGATTTCCTGCCCTTTCCAACCGATTAAATAGCGCTCCTCCCCCTCAGCATGCCTCAACCGCTGAACTTCATAAGAGAAAAGCATTGGGTTTTTCCCAGGTTCTTATTTCCACCACATTCCCATTACTCAAACGCTGCTTATGTTGTAGACATTTGTTTTTATCACAACTCTTAAATAGATGCAGTGATAACAAAAATAGCTAAAGCAATAAACAAAATTCCCCTAGACCTACTATGGAAGATATTGCCGTGCATGTCCGTTTCTCAGAAAGCTTAAAGCCATATTAGATTAGTTAGAGAGTGTAATAATCACATGTTCAGGGTTGCAAATTTAATTACAGGGTACAGTGACATTTTTTAGCTCCGACCTCCAACAACGCAGGACAAAGTGAAATATAACAAAAATAGGCAACCATATCTCCCAATTTTTTTTCTCTGTCTCAAAATGATTTATTTATGTAAATCATGGAAAATAAATCCTGGATTTCAAACTATAAAATAGA
The DNA here is from genome assembly GCF_002021735.2 of Oncorhynchus kisutch. Taxonomy (NCBI): domain Eukaryota; kingdom Metazoa; phylum Chordata; class Actinopteri; order Salmoniformes; family Salmonidae; genus Oncorhynchus; species Oncorhynchus kisutch. The sequence continues at coordinate 25,699,774 of NC_034179.2, forward strand.
TATTGGACAGTCACAGTCATAGCCTTGACATACAAAGTACAGCTCTGTCTCCTTCCCTGTTTATACCGTTAAATCCTGACTTTCTTCTCTGACAGGTACACTCCAAGAAGCAGCAGCTAACTGGATGACCGTGAAGCCGTGGTGAAGTCATGCCTACCTCCCTCTTCTTGAAGGCCTGTCTGGCCAGGTATCCACTGCAGGCTGCTTGGAACAGGGTGATGTTGTGTCTGGTCTGCTCATCCCTCTGCTCCTCCAGTTTTGCCAAGGTCCCTGCTCTGAAGAACAACTGGGGACAAAAGTACACACTTTTTAGTTCATCAAACAGAAGGGAAATAGTCATGTTTGTTCAATTTCACAGCGGATTCCAACCATTTTGGCACATAATTGACCTCAAGAAAGTATCTGCCTTTTTAGCACCTACTGTACAAATAGATGACATTAACTGGAAAGGTGATAATCCATCCCTTGTAGTCTAAAGAAAAGGAGAGAAGGCAATCTATTGGATGATGAAGTCGTTATCTCTGACAGTGTTAGCATTGTGTCCCTATTGGCTAGGTCAGAGGTGAAACAGATGTAAAGGAACATCACATGCTCCTGTCATTCACACACACACAGAAAGACATAATCATGCCAGTGCTGTGTGAAGCAGTGTGAAGGCTGGTGGCAGTCATTCAGCTCCTTAAGGCGAAGGATAGATATTGATGGGAGTGGCGTCTCTATCCAAGGCCTCCATAGCCAGGCTCCAGCATTAATGACCCGACCTCCCTGACATACATGAAAGAACCAGGAGTTGGAACTGACCCAAACAAATAATAAAGTAAGGTGACCAGATTTTAGAAATGAAAATTAGGGGACATTTGTTTTTAGCTGTGGACATGGAACTACACTGCTCAAAAAAATTAAGGGACCACTAAAATAACACATCCTAGATCTGAATGAATGAAATATTCTTATTAAATACTTTTTTATTTCCATAGTTGAATGTGCTGACAACAAAATCACACAAAAATTATCAATGCAAATCAAATTTATCAACCCATGGAGGTCTGGATTTGGAGTCACACTGAAAATGAAAGTGGAAAACCACACTACAGGCTGATCCAACTTTGATGGAATGTCCTTAAAACAAGTCAAAATAAGACTCAGTAGTTTGTGTGGCCTCCACGTGCCTGTATGACCTCCCTACAATGCCTGGGCATGCTCCTGATGAGGTGTCGGATGGTCTCCTGAGGGATCTGCTCCCAGACCTGGACTAAAGCATCCGCCAACTCCTGGACAGTCTGTGGTGCAATGTGGCGTTGGTGGATGGAGCGAGACATGATGTCCCAGATGTGCTCAATTGGATTCAGGTCTGGGGAACGGGCGGGCCAGTCCATAGCATCAATGCCTTCCTCTTGCAGAAACTGCTGACACACTCCAGCCACATGAGGTCTAGCATTGTCTTGCATTAGGAGGAACCCAGGGCCAACCGCACCAGCATATGCTCTCACAAGGGGTCTGAGGATCTCATCTCGGTACCTAATGGCAGTCAGGCTACCTCTGTCGAGCACATTTAGGGCTGTGCGGCTCCCCAAAGAAATGCCACCCCACACCATGACTGACCCACCGCCGAACTGGTAATGCTGGAGGATGTTGCAGGCAGCAGAACATTCTCCACAGCGTCTCCAGACTGTCACATGTGCTCAGTGTGAACCTGCTTTCATCTGAAGAGCACAGGGCGCCAGTGGCGAATTTGCCAATCTTGGTGTTCTCTGGAAAATGCCAAACGTCCTGCACGGTGTTGGGCTGTAAGCATAACCGCCACCTGTGGACGTCGGGCCCTCATACCACCCTCATGGAGTCTGTTCCTGACTGTTTGAGGAGACACATGCACATTTGTGGCCTGCTGGAGGTCATTTTGCAGGGCTCTGGCAGTGCTCCTCCTGCTCCTCCTTGCACAAAGGCGGAGGTAGCGGTCCTGCTGCTGGGTTGTTGCCCTCCTCCACGTCTCCTGATGTACTGGCCTGACTCCTGGTAGCGCCTCCATGCTCTGGACACTACGCTGACAGACACAGCAAACCTTCTTGCCACAGCTCGCATTGATGTCCCATCCTGGATGAGCTGCACTACCTGAGCCACTTGTGTGGGTTATAGACTCCGTCTCATGCTACCACTAGAGTGAAAGCACCGCCAGCATTCAAAAGTGACCAAAACATCAGCCAGGAAGCATAGGAACTGAGAAGTGGTCTGGTCACCACCTGCAGAACCACTCCTTTATTGGGAGTGTCTTGCTAATTGCCTATAATTTCCACCTGTTGTCTATTCCATTTGCACAACAGCATGTGAAATGTATTGTCAATCAGTGTTGCTTCCTAAGTGGACAGTTTGATTTCACAGAAGTGTGATTGACTTGGAGTTACATTGTGTTGTTTAAGTGATCCCTTTATTTTTTTGAGCAGTGTATATTTAACAATCAATTTCCGCTTTAGATATAGTATCTAGCCCGATATGGAGAAGAGGGGAACATACTGAAATTGGTTTTAAAATCAAACTGATGTTTCTCTTTTGCCCTCTTAGAAACGTTCTGCACAGAGGGTGCTGGAAAGAATGAAGTGTCAGCCGTACTTTGTCCATCCTGTAACCGCCGTCTGGGTTATATTATGATCCAAATGGATACATCAAATATGACTCCATCTCGTTAGCCATGTGACTTCCTGTTGTGACAGTGTTTACCACAGTGAGAGTTGCGTGGGCCAGTGTCATGAGAAGGTGCTGCTGTTATTTGGCATTCTGCTGGGACCACTGCTGTTGCTAGGACGCCGTTGGAATACTTTGTGAAGCACCATTTTGGTGTTAATCTACTCCGGAGCCCAGATAAACTTCAAACCCTGAAGGCAACTGCAGCGGTCTACAAAACAATTACCGTCTCTCCAATGTTGTAATATGGCCCATTAAAATTACCAGCATCTGGGAGCATAGGAGCCATTGTTTCTCCCACTGTTTCTCCTGATTTTCTTGTTGGCTTTGGGCCACTTCCGAGCTGATGGGATTAAACAAGTCCATCAACTGCCAGAAACTACTCCATAATGAAATGAATACAAAGGAGACATGATTGTGCGTCTCCCAGTGAGGCTGGAAGGCAGGCATGGCTCTCACATCCATCCTCCACAGTAAAGAGAATTCCAGGGCAGCCAACACTTTCCAGACAGTTCACCCAGTGACAAACACATTCCTCAATGAGAAACACCTGGAAGGAGGAATCTATAGCTACAAATTAAGGGAATCTACTGTATGCAACAACAGTTTTTGAGTTTCTATAACCCCTAGCACACAATATAATAATATGAACAGAGGTAGTTTTACAAGTGACTTATTCAAGGTGTGAGGTTTTACTGTGGTAGTAGTGGTACTCACCCTGCTCAGTCCCATGTGATAGCCGTTCTTCTCCAGGTCCAGGGACTCTAGCAGCTCCTCCACAGCCTGGAAACACACACAGATCAGTCCCTGCCCTACTACCCCCGGATTATCCCTCTTCAGCAGTCCCGCAGAGTTGACGGCTAACACAGAGGAGCCCAACAACCACTTCTCTTATCAGACAGATTGACAGAATCCTGAACTATATTCCTTTCACATTCTCCCCTCACACCTCTGCCCCCAATCCGCACCCTCTCCTTTCTAGAGAGTAGAGGCTGTGCAGGGAGAGCAGCAAATGAAAACTGACCAGACGGCTTGTTCTTCAGAATCTACCTGCTCCAGGCTCATTCCTCTGGGCCCCGTGGTAGTCTTGGCCCCATAGCAGTCTACTAGATTGCACTGTGAGAGGGGCTGCAGCCCAGAGCACTGGGGGTCTTTTGTCTGATGCCATTTCCAAAGAAACCCCGTTCCGAGAAGCTGACGCAGGGGAAATCTGCTTTTCTTTCTTTTTACCCACTTCGCTCTTGCTCTCCCATATGTTCCGTTCCCCACCGTTTCACTTCAGCCGGGCTCCTCTTGCAGGGGGCCGATACACAATTGACTCTCATTGATAGATGCCCTCAGAGAAAAACACTCATTAGCAATCCTCCCTTCACAGGTTGGATTACACTGAAGCACTTTAAAAAGGCCCAGTACAGTCAATGGACCAGGGATGTTCCTGTGTTTTATATACATTTACACACTAGGTGTGTAATACTACTGTGAAAATGAAAATGCCCTTTTAGTGTAAGAGCTGTTTGAACAAACCGCCTGAAATTTTGGCCTGCCTGGTGACATCACCAATTAGTTAATAAACCAATAAGAAAAAGGTTTCCAAACCTCTCTGCCAATAACAGCTAGTTTTCCCCTCTCCAATCAGATCAATCCCAGATAGTCCTAGCAAAATTCTTTGAGAAATTGCTCTTTGCTAAGAAGACATTTTTGTAAATGTTTTACCATTTTAATTGTTACCCAGAAATGATTTGATATTGAGATAAAAATAGCTATATTGGACCTTTAACCATCAGACCCTCTCGCCAGTCACATCTCACATAAACAAATGCATTTTCCGACAATATTGAACTGCCAAAGGGGGCGGAGTTGCAATCTACTGCAGAGATAGTATGACAGAACTCTGCAGGCTATCCAGGTCTGTGCCCAAACAATTCGAGCTTCTACTTTTAAAAATCCACCTTTCCAGAAACAAGTCTCTCACCATTGTCGCTTGTTATAGACCCCTTTCAGCCCCCAGCTGTGCCCTGGACACCATATGTGAATTGCTTACCCACCCATCTATTTTCAGAGTTCATATTGTTAGGTGACCTACACTGGGACATGCTTAACACCCCTTCCATCCTACAATCTAAGCTAGATGCCCTCAATCTCAACCAAATTATCAAGGAACCTACCAGGTACAACCCTAAAACCATGGGCACAGTCTTAGATATCATCCTGACCAATTTGCCCTCTAAATACACCTCTGCTGTCGTCAACCAGGATCTCAGCAATCACTGCCTCATTGCATGCTTGCGTAATGGGTCCGCGGTTAAACGACCACCCCTCATCACTGTCAAGCGCTCCCTAAAACACTTCAGCGGGCAGGCCTTTCTAACCGACCTGGCCCGGGTATCCTGAAAGGATATTTACCTCATCCCATCAGTAGAGGATGCCTGGTTGCTTTTTCAAAAGTATTTTCCTCACCATCTTAAAAAAGCATGCCCCAATCAAAAAAATTGAGAACTAAGAACAGATATAGCCCTTGATTCACTCCAGATTTGACTGTGCTTGACCAGCACAAAAACATCCTGTGGCGTTCTGCGATAAGCAACTTTTCAGGGAAGTCAAGAACCAATATACTCAGTCAGTTAGGAAAGCTAAGGCTAGCTTTTTCAAACAGAAATTTGCATCCTGTAGCACTAATTCCAAAAGGTTTTGGGACACTAAAGTCCATGGAGAAAAAGAGCACCACCACCCAGCTGCCCACTGCACTGAGGCTAGGAAACACTGCCACCACAGATAAACACACAATATTTCAATAAGCATTTGTCTATGGCTGGCCATGCTTTCCATGCTTTCCACCTGGCTACCCCTACCAACATCTCAGCCCCCCCCCCCCCCCCCCCCTACAAATCAGCTGGGCTATAAATTCTGGACCCTCTCTTTCTAAATTTATCAGCCGAAATTGTTGAAACCTCCATTACTAGCCTGTTTAACCTCTTTCGTATCGTCTGAGATCCCCAAAGTTTGGAAAGCTGCTGCAGTCATCCACCTCTTCAAAAGGGGGAGACACTCTAAACCCAAACTGTTATAGACCTATATCCATCCTTCCCTGCCTTTCTAAAAATCTTCAAAAGCCAAGTTAACAAACAGATCACCGACCATTTTGAATCCCACAGTACCTTCTCAACTATGCTATCTGGTTTCCGAGCTGATCATGGGTGCACCTCAGCCACGCTCAAGGTCCGAAACGATATAACCGCCATCAATAAAATACAGTACTGTGCAGCAGTCTTCATCAACCTGGCCAAAGCTTTCGACTCTGTCAATCACCGCATTCTTATCAGCAGACTCAGTAGCCTTGGTTTCTCAAATAACTGCCTCACCTGGTTCACCAACTACTTCTCAGACAGAGTTCAGTGTGTCAAATCAGAGGGCCTGTTGTCCAGACCTCTGGCTGTCTCTATAGGGATACCACAGGATTTAATTCTCGGGCCAACTCTTTTCTCTGTATACGTCAATGATGTCGCTCTTGCTGCTGGTGATTCTCTGATCCACCTCCACGCTGACGACACCATTCTGTGTACATCTGGCCCTTCTTTGGACACTGTACTAACAAACCTCCAAACGAGCTTCAATGCCATACAACACTCCTTCCGTGGCCTCCATCTGCTTTTAAATGCTAGTAAAACTCAGTGCGTGCTCTTCAACCGATTGCTGCCCGCAACCTCCCGCCCGACTAGCATCACTACTCTGGACGGTTCTGACTTAGAATAATGTGGACAACTACAAACAACTAGGTGACTGGTTAGACTGTAAACTCTGCTTCCAGACACACATTATGCATCTCCAATCCAAAATTAAATCTAGAATCAGCTTCCTATTTCGCAACAAAGCCTCCTTCACTCATGCTGCCGAATATACCCTCGTAAAACTGACTATCCTACCGATCCTTGACTTCTGCGATGTCATTTACAAAATAGCCTCCAACACTCTACTCAGTAAACTGGATGTAGTCTATCACAGTGCCATCCGTTTTGTCATCAAAGCCCCATATACTACACACCACTGCGACCTGTACTCTCTTGTTGGCTGGCCCTCACTACATATTTGTCGCCAAACCCACTAGATCCAGGTCATCTGTAAGTCTTTGCTAGGTGAAGCCCCGCCTTATCTCAGCTCACTGGTCTCTATAGAAACACCTACCCGCCGTACGCGCTCCAGCAGGTATATTTCACTGATCATCCCCAAAGCCAACACTTCCTTTGGCTGCCTTTCCTTCCAGTTCTCTGTTGCCAATGACTGGAACAAACTGCAAAAATCCCTGAAGCTGGAGTCTTATATCTCCCCCTCTCTTTAAGCATCAGCTGTCAGAGTAGCATACCGATCACTGAAACTGTACACAGCCCATCTGTAAATACCACACCCAAAGTACCTCATCCCCATATTGTTACTCTTGCTCGTTTGCACCCCAGTATCTCTACTTGCACATCATCATCTGCACATCTATAACTCCAGTGTTAATGTTAAATTGTAATTATTTCGCCTCTATGGCCTATTTATTGCCTTACATCCCTACTCTTCTACATTTGCACACACTGTACATAGAGGTTTCTATTGTGTTATTGACTGTGTGTTTGTTTATGTGTAACTCTGTATTGTTGTTTTTGTCGCACTGCTTTGCTTTATCTTGGCCAGGTCGCAGTTGTAAATGAGAACTTGTCTTCAACTGGCCGACATGGTTAAATAAAGGTGAAATAAAATAAAATGTAAAAAGTGAGGAGCTCCCTTCCTAAGCATATCATTAGGGCATAACCACCCGATAGACAGCCTCCAGGGTAGAAAATATATTTCACCAAGTTGATAAGTGCAATACCAAGTTTGGGGTATTTTGTTCAGCCCTTAACTCCAGTGCATTTAGAAGACCTTTGCTTCCGGTCTCTGCTCGTCATTGATTAAACTTGGTAGGGAGTGGGATGCCAAAGTGGGGCAAAGCTGCCTGCCATCCAGGACCTCTACACCAGGCGATGTCAGAGGAAAGCCCTGAAAATTGTCAAAGACCTCAGCCACACCAGTCATAGACTGTTCTCTCTACTACCGCATGGCAAGCGGTACCGGAGTGCCAAGTCTAGGACAAAAAAAACAAATGGTTACCCGGACTATTTGCATTGTGTGCCCCCCAAACCCCTCTTTTACGCTGCTGCTACTCTCGGTTTATCTTATATGCATAATCCCTAACTATACATTCATGTACATACTACCGCAATTGGCTCGACCAATTAGTGCTCCCGCACATTGGCTAACTGGGCTATCTGCATTGTGTCCCGCCACCCCCTCTTTAACGCTACTGCTACTCTCTGTTCATCATATATGCATAGTCACTTTAACCATACCTACATGTACATACTACCTCAATAAGCCTGACTAACCAGTGTCTGTATATAGCCATGCTACTCTTATTTTCAAATGTCATTTTACTGTGGTTTTATTTCTTTACTTACCTACACACACCTTTTTCCCTCCGAACTATTGGTTAGAGCCTGTAAGTAAGCATTTCACTGTTGTATTCGGCGCACGTGACAAATAAACTTTAATTGGATGCAGCTGGGGATAAGATGAGGTCATCACAATGGCCCTGATTAATAGAGGTTTATTCCTCTGTCAGTGGGCTACTGACAGCCAAGGAGGTGATGGTCTATTCAGCTCTAATCAAATGTTACTTGTCACATGCGCCGAACACAACAGGTGTAGGTAGACCTTACAGTGAAATGCTTACTTACAAGCCCTTAACCAACAGTGCAGTTTTTAGAAAAATACCTACAAAAAATTATAAATAAAGTACCAAATAATTAAAGAGCAGCAGTAAAATAACAATAGCGAGGCTATATACAGGTGGTAAAGGTACAGAGTCAATGTGCGGGGGCACCGGTTAGTCGAGGTATTATATACATGTGGGTAGAGTTATTAAAGTGAGTTATGCCTAGATAATAACAGCTCATTAATATAACAATGCAGACCTTCGTTGTTGGCCTGAATCATATTATTTTCTCCAAAACACACACAGAAAAATACTCACCTTCTTCTCATCCTTCACTATGTAGTTGCGGCCAAGTTTCTTGTTCAGGTGTGGTGCCAGCACGTCAAAGCGGCGGCAGAATTCAGAGAAGACCATGTGATCAGGGTATCCTGTATAGACAAGGACATCGGGGGTAAGGTTATAAAGCAACAAAAAAAAATTGTACATGAATATTTCTTTTAAACACTGTTTGTGAAGATAATTTGGTTTGAGAGACCCTTCCAGACCTTCCTAGTCTAATATCCACAGCCTCTTACCTTGTCTGTAGATTCTGAGAGCGTCCAGCAGCTTGGAGCCACGGAGCTGAGAACGGAGCAGGACCACATCCAGCTGCATCAGGCCAGAGTCTCCACTGTCCCCCTGGGCCTCCAACTCCCCTCTGCCTGCCCGCAGGGCATCAGCATTGGGCAGCAAGCAGTGGATAAAGTGAACCCTGGACCTCCGCACAGTGTCCAGCAGAGCGTCCTACAGGAGATAGGGGAGTTAGCTGGGACTGAAATGGTAACAGTGAGTGCAATGAGAGAGGGCAAGGCCTCAACATGCATCGAGAGAATAGCCAGCCTAAACAGAGACCAAACTTTTAAAACATAAGCACAGGCTCTATACACTGGCTCTCACTAACAGATATAATAGCACATTTCATGCATTAAGCAATCTTATGAAATAATCCACCTGGGTTTTAATAAATGGTATAGTTAAGGAAAGTACTCTCAGGAGCAGGAAATCTAATGCCTAGGCCCTACACGAGGGCGGCTCCTAGTGCCTACCCTTTCAAGCTGGAATAATATGGTAAAAACACAGGAAGATGGATGATCCCCAAGCGCTATGCGGACACCTCTCCCCAGGGTAGGGGATATATTAGGCAGTGCTAATTAAATGACTCCTATTACTGAATCAGCCAATGTGTTGGATTTAAATGAGAGGCCCTGTGGCCCAACACAACTTAGCTAGATATGCCCAGACTGTTACAGGAACAGAAGTGTAAATATGATTTTTTTTTGGGAAGCCCTCTCGCTTTCCAACAGACCTGCCCTCTGCAGACAGCTTGCAGCCTCTCACCACTTGTAGTTTGATCTGGATGCAGAGGGACTTCTTCTTGACGGCCGCCACTCCAGTGGTGAAAGTCTTCCTCATGCTGGTGGCGCGCCGCAAGGCCAGCTGGGAAACACCCTCCAGGCCCGCGATGGAGCCTGACAGGGAGGTGGCCCCGCCTCCTCGGCTCATAAACAGACCACTAATGTTCTTCCTGGAAAGGAGAGAGATAATCAGATCAGGTCAGACGTGTGTTGCAAGCATTGCCAATCAAGCTAAAACATGATGTGGGTCTTACTTCTGGGAGTCCTGCAGGAGACTCCCTGCGTTGGTAGAGGCAGGGTTCTGTTTGGCATGGCTCAGCCAACCACGGGCGTCATACTCCACCCAGTCTGTACCATGACTGTGACCCAACAGAAAGTGATGCGGCTTCCCACTCTTCAGCAACAAGGTGTGACCTGACAGGTAGAGGAGGGAAAAGGAATTGATAACAGTTATGCATTTCAATGAATGTTTGGATACGTAGATGGCTGTTTATATGTGTGCATTGTGTGGCAATGAACATAAAGTGCATTCGGAAAGTATTCAGACCCCTCGACTTTTCCCACATTTTCGTACATTACAGCCCTATTCTAAAATGTTTTTTTTATTTTTATCCTCAATAATACTCCATGACAAAGCGAGAAAAAAAATGGTTTTTAGAAATGTTTGCGAACAATAAACAGAAATAACGTATTTACATTTACAAGTATTCAGAACCTTGGCTATGAGACTCAAAATTGAGCACAGGTGCATCCTGTCTCCATTGATCATCCTTGTAATGTTTCTACAACTTGATTAGAGTCCACCTGTGGTGAATTCATATGATTGAACATGGAAAGGACAACACCTGTCTATATAAGGCCCCACAGTTGACAGTGCATGAAAGTCATGAGGTCGAAAGAATTGTCCGTAGAGCTCTGAGACAGGATTGTATCGAGGCACAGATCTGGGGAAGGCTACGAAAACATTTCTGCAGCATTGAAGGTCCAAGAACACAGTGGCCTCCATCAATCTTAAATGGAAGAAGTTTGGAACCACCAAGAATCTTACTAGAGCTGTCGGTCAAACTGAGCAATCGGGGGAGAAGGGCTTTGGTCAGGGAGGTGTGCCTCTGTAGAGATGGGAGAACCTTCCAGAAGGACAACCATCTTTGCAGCACTCCACCAAATCAGGCATTTACGGTAGACGGGCCAGACGGAAGCCAATCCTCAGTAAAATGCTTGGGATTTGCCAAAAGGCACCTAAAGGAGTCAGACCATGAGAAACAAGATTCTCTGGTCTGATGAAACCAAGATAATACTCTTTGGCCTGAATGCCAAGCGTCACGTCTGGAGGAAACCTGGCACCATCCCTACGGTGAAGCATGGTGGTGGCAGCATCAGGCTGTGGGGATGTTTTTTAGACGCAGGGACTGGGAGACTAGTCAGGATCGAGGGAAAGATGAATTGGAGCAAAGTACAGAGAGATCCTTGATGAAAACCTGCTCCAGAGCGCTAAGGACCTCAGACTGAGGCAACGGTTCACCTTCCAACAGGATAACGACCCTAAGCACACAGCCAAGACAAGTCTTCGGGACAAGTCTCAATGTCCTTGAGTGCCCAGCCAGAGACCGGACTTGAACATCTCTGGAGACACCTGAAAACATCTGTGCAGCGATAATCCCCATCCAACCTGACAGAACTTGAGAGGACCTGCAGAGTAGAATGGGAGAAACTCCCCGAATACAGGTGTGCAAAGCTTGTAGCATCATACCCAAACCGGTTTTAACTTTGTCATTATGGTGTATTGTCTTTAGATTGATGAGGGGGGGGGGACTATTTAATCAATTTTAGAATAAGGCTGTAACATAACATTTGGAAAAAGTCAATGGGTCTGAATAGTTTCCGAATGTATATGAAGTATATGAAGAAAACAACCTACAAATAAATCAATCACCAAACAATATATTTACTAACCTCTGTTATTGGTAATGGAGGTGCATCCCTTGGGGGTATGATCTTTGTGCCTCTAACTTTCTTGTGTGTGACTGAGTGATGAATAACAGATTTGACTGTGTATGTGTTCACCTTTGCTCTCTCCCTCAGCAGGGCCATAGTAAATGAAGAGGCGTCCCAGTAGAGTATCCTCTGAACCCCCAGGCTGCAGAGCCTCCTCTTCCATCAGCCACAACAGGCCCCGAGCCTCATCAGTCCTCAGCGTCCGCACCTGGCACACACACATGCATACATACACTGGTCAGACATACCTCTACCCAGTCCTTGGGATGTTTGTACAGTGCTTTCAGAAAGTATCCATACCCCTTGACTTATTCCACTTTTTGCTGTGGTACAAACCCATCTATACACAATACCCCATAATGAAAAAGTGAGAGATTTTTTTAAATCCTAAAAACAGGTTATTCACACCCCTGAGTCAATACATGTTAGAATCACCTTTGGCAGCAATTACAGCTGTGAGTCTTTCTGGGTAAGTCTCTATGGATTGTACAATATTTGCACATTATTCTTCAAAACAATTATTCAACGTCTGTCAAGTTGGTTGTTGATCATTGCTAGCCACCATTTCCATGTCTTGCCATAGACTTTCAAGAAGATTTAAGTCAAAACTGTAACTAGACCACTCAGGAACATTCAATGTTGTTGTGGTAAGCAACTCCAGTGTACATTTGGCCTTGTATTTTAGGTTATTGTCCTGCTAAAAAGGTGAATTTGTCTCCCAGTGTCTGGTGGAAAGCAGCCTGAACCAGGTTTTGCTCTAGGACTTTGCCTGTGCTTGGCTCTATTCCGTTTATTTTTTATCCCTCAAAGGTATCCCTATTTTATCCCTTGTCGATGACAAGCATACCCATAACATGATGCAGCCATCACCATGCTTGAAAATATGAAGAGGGCTACTCTGATGTGATGTGTTGGATTTGCCCCAAACATATTGCTTTGTGTTCAGAACATTAAGTACCTTTCTTTGCCACATTTTTTGCAGTTTTACTTTTGTGCTTTATTGCAAACAGGATGCATGATTTAGAATATTTGTATTCTGTACAGGCTTCCTTTTCACTCTTTTAGGTCATTTAGGTTAGTATTGTGGAGTAATTACAATGTTGTTGATCCATCCTCAGTTCTCCTATTACAGCCATAAAAATCTTTAACTATTTTAAAGTCACCATTGGCCTCATGGTGAAATCCCTGAGTGTTTTCCTTCCTCTCCAGCAACTGAGTTAGGAAGGACACCTGTATCTTAGCAGTGACTGGGTGTATTGATACACCATCCAAAGTGTAATTAATAACTTTACCATGCTCAAAAGGTATTTTCATTGTCTGCTTTTTAAATTGTTTTATCCATCTTCCAATTGGTGCCCTTATTTGTGAGGCATTGGAAAGGCATTGGAAAACCTCCCGTCTGTGGTTTAATCTGTGTTTGAAATTCACTGCTCGACTGAGGGCCCTTGCATATTATGTAATCATTCACTGCTCGATTGAGGGCCCTTGCATATTATATAATCATTCACTGCTCGATTGAGGGCCCTTGCATATTATGTAATCATTCACTGCTCGACTGAGGGACCTTACATATGATGTAGTTATTCAAAAATCATGTTAAACACTGTTACTGCACAGAGTGAGTCCATGCAACTTATATCCTATTTTTACTCCTGAATTTATTTAAGCTTGCCATAACAAAGGGGTTGAATAGTTATTGACTCAAGCCATTTCAGCATTTCTTAAAACATAATTCCACTTTGACATTAGGCTGTAACAACAAGGGGACCAAAGTCAAGGGGTGTGAATACTTTCTGAAGGCACTGTATATCAGTAGAAACACCAGTCTCACCAAAATACACAGAAACAAGACTTACTGGGCCCATAGCTTGCTTTTCAACCTATACATACTTTCTCAATTTAGCAAAGACTCTCAGCCTGCTCAGTCATACTCACACTCCAAGGCCTGAGGTGAAGCCAGCTCAGTCATACTCACACTCCAAGGCCTGAGGTGAAGCCAGCTCAGTCATACTCACACTCCAAGGCCTGAGGTGAAGCCAGCTCAGTCATACTCACACTCCAAGGCCTGAGGTGAAGCCAGCTCAGTCATACTCACACTCCAAGGCCAGAGGTGAAGCAAGCTCTCATAATATAACCCTCTACTTTGTAGGAATCATTCTATAAGCCTTTGGCAATGTTGCAAAATGTTTTTGTTACAAGGCTTTTCACCTGTAATAGCACAGCACCTTTCTCAACTCTCTCCAGACTATATTTCCACAACAAACAATAAAAACGGTGTGATTGAGGCAACTGATCATATTTACCACCAAAATATTTCACTGACAACACTGGCCAAAATCGGTCTTGCCTACTACTAACACTACATACTGTGTACTAATCACGCTACATACTTTAGTTATGCAATAAGCAACAAATATCAACATACTAGGCTGAGAATGTGTCATCTAATGAGCAATGGATTTCATTCCAACCATTTGTTCATTTTGGTACAGCGCGTCACCTTATGTAATTATCATGTTGTCAAACACACGAGTCTCGAAAGACGATTCTCTTCCTCAAGCGCCTGCATCGAATTCTACTAGACGAAAATACGAAATTAGTATGACATCCTGCCATTTAAAGCTCAAATTTCACATACTATAAAATGTTTGATTTTGGCATAGCCAAAATGCCTACCATTTAGAATGCCGTATGGGTATTCAGAAACGTCCACTGCTTTCAGATTAAGGATTTTATTGAATAACAACCAGAAAAATACAGTCGTTTTTCATAAAGCAATTGCAGTAGTGTGTTTTGTGAGGTCCAGACGGCAGAGCGAGACAGGCCATTAGACATGGCTCTCATTATGTCTAGTATCAGAGAAAGAGCTCAGAGAGCATTGGAGCATTCAGGAAGCCTGCACTCTACACAGGCCACTTCAGCAATTATCACTAGAATGCCGGCCACAACTGAGATTTTTGGTGTAACAGAACTCTAAACCGTTTCTCTTGAAATGGCTCTTTCTAAATTAAAGAATATACAGTGCATTCGGTAAGTATACAGACCGACTTTTTCCCCCAAAAAAATTTACGTTACAGCCTCATTCTAAAACTGATTAAATACATTTTCCTCCCCATCAGTCTACGCACAATACCCCATAATGACAAATAGGTTTTTAGAAAGTTTGCAAATGTATTAAAAATAAATAACAATAACAGTACTCAGACCCTTTACTATGAGACTCGAAATTGAGCTCAGGTGTATTTCCATTGATCATCCTTGTGATGTTTATAAAACTTGATTGAAGTCCACCTGTGGTAAATTCAATTGATCGGACATGATTTGGAAATGCACAAACCAGACTATATAAGGTCCCACAGTTGACAGTGCATATCAGCGGGGAAAACCAAGCCATGAGGTCGAAGGAATTGTCCCTAGAGCTCTGAGACAAGATTGTGTCGAGGCACAGATCTGGGGAGGTCGATGGCGCTGTTTTAAAGCCAATTCTACACATTTTACCATTAGGCTGAGAGAAAAAGTGGGTTTTGAAGCTAATTTCCTGCAATTCTACAAAATTTGTCATGTCTTTTTCTGTATTCTTATGCTGAGTTACTAAAGAAATAACAAAATCAAAAAAAAGGGGGCCCCATGCCATTTTGTGAATTTTAGATTCTCCCTGACTGTCTAGTTTTTATTTTGGTGGTTAGTTCTCAAAGATGATCTTGTAAATACATAGCACCATTATATTTTCTATATACCTGATCTTAGTCAGGGGATGATAACTACGACTGTTGAATTCTTTGAACCTTTATATATAAAAAAAATAATATAGTCCCTTGGTCAGATTGGACATGCACACGCTCGCACGCACGCAGCCACACACTCCCACACATATATAAAAAAGCCTCTTCCTGGACCACTAAAAGCCTTCAGTGAACCCATGGGTACTGACTTTTTAATGTCAAGGGCCAACATTTGAAGAGTGTCAGTGTAAATTCAACTGTCAGCTTTCATCCTTGTGTCTCGACATCAACAGAGTGCTCTCTAATGTTGTGGGCGGTGCCATTCTTTTGCTTTTGTCAGCCTTTAAAAAGGCTTTGGCCTTTTGGAGCCATCTGCTGTACACTGGTTCAGTGCTTTTGAAGACTGCTCCAGCAGGGCCAGGACCCCTTAAAAAGCAGAGTACTCAACGCAACCAACCAGGAATTATTATAAAGCTAGCTCTGACACTGTCAACACCGTATCATTTCTGTTTCCATGGCACACACTGGAGGAGAAGCAAAAAAATATGTTTTCTTCCACCAGAGTAAGTTTCCTAGTTTTGTTTGCTGAATGAAATATCTTCCTTCTCCTTCACGTTTCTTCCTGTTGGTTCCTCTACGCAGGCATTAATATAACATGCTCACTCTAAGGTGAAAAATAAACTAAATATTCAACTGAAAATTCTAAAACCTGCAAACATGTATCAAATAACTCTACTGACTCACTGTGAATCTCAAAGAACTCATGAATGTAATTATAATATGCATAAAGGTGCACTGTGAACCGTGTGGCAGTCAGAGAGGCAGGGTGCCATGATTACAGAGATCTGGCAGTTGAAAGTGCCAAACCATTCTTAAGGGAGTTCATGTGAAATAACGAGTCACTGGACCTGTGCCAATATCAAAACAGAAATCCCATAGAAAGGTGAGAGGACTGCTGTACAGCATGAATCTGCCATGGTCATAGAAAGGTGAGAGGACTGCTGTACAGCATGAATCTGCCATGGTCATAGAAAGCATGACTTCGTTTAAATTCTCATTGAGGTAAACTCTTGTGTGAATATAGCTATTTTTTGTTAACCTTTATTTAACTTGGCAAATCAGTTAAGAACACATTCTTATTTTACAATGACGGCCTACCCCGACCAAACCCTCCTGTAACCTGGGAGACGCTGGGCCAGTTGTGCACTACCCTATGGGACTCCCGATCACGGCCGGTTGTGATACAGCCCAGGATCGAACCAGGGTCTGTAGTGACGGCTCTAGCACTGAGATGCAGTGCCTTACACCGCTAAGGAGTAAGTACACTAAGGAGTAAGTACACTAAGGAGTGTACTTACCAGGGCTTGACTTGGCGCTTGGTCTACTGCAGCTACAGACAGAGATGTGCTGGGCTCCATGTCATCTAACGCGAGCTCTATGTTTTCCTAAGGGGGGACAGAGGGGATGATTAGGAACCAATGACAGTAACATAGATCTGAAGGAAGTTTTTAGTTGTTTACTTTAGGAATTAGTTCATTATGTTACTCATTATCAGCTACAGTATATACACATAACAATAGTAATACAATTGTTATAAACTGCTCAAAACTGTTGACAAATGGCAACAGACTATGAAAGTAAAACCATTGTGTTTTGTACAATGGGAGTGATTAGACATCAGTTAGGACAGAGTTGTCAGGCATAATTCAGCCCTATTATGACAGGTGTATAGACTAGCATTAGAGAGTAGATCTGCTCATAGCCTGTAGCCATTTATCAGCAGTTTATGAAAGTGAAACCATTGTGTTTTGTACAATGGGGTGATTAGCCACACATCAGTTAGGACAGAGTTGTCAGGCATAATTCAGCCCTATTATGGCAGGTGTATAGATTAGCATTAGAGAGTAGATCTGCTGTCTGAAGAGAAGTGGCAGTTAAAGACAGGTGTTATTCTTCATCAGCCAGCGAGGCCCATAAGCAGCTCCACTGCCTTGCAGCTCAACCCAGCTCATACAGCCAGTGATGAGTGAACTCGCTTTGGGCCCGGCAGGGGAGGAGAAATGGCAATCATATGAGCCATTACATGGGTTCACTGTGTGACTGACAGTATTGATGAGAGGGTGGAAACCATGTGATCTATGAAGTTCTAATTTGCCATGGCTTACAGGAAGTAATAGCGTGTCATCTTATGTCCAGTATGTGAGAATGTGTATTTGAATCCTTAAAAGTGTGTGTGTGTTTACATATGAGTTAGTGTGTGTGTACTGATCATATTAAGCTACCTCTTTGTATCTCTCTAGCTCCTGTACAAAGGTGCGCTGATAGAACAGTGTCTGCAGGCGCTCCTGGGTGTAGTTATGGCAGAGCTCTTCAAAGGTGGCTCCGCGCTCCCGCTTTGCCAGGCGAGGGTTCTGGAAGCCCGGGGTGTCCACGATGAGCAGGGAGCACAGAGAGTGCTGGCTGGACTTCAGAGCACTGGCACACACACACACAGACCAAAAAAAAATCTGAGAACGAGCTGTAGTGGTGCATGCTTGCGTCATCTCCCTCGATCTCTGGTAAAGTGGTGACTAACCGGTTGATGAGGGAGACGAGGAGAGTGAAGAGCTCTGAATACAGCCCAGATGCCATGGCTTCTAAACACTCCATGGCTGTGGCCTTGGAACCTGGTGGGAGAATAGGTGAAGAGACAAATTCATAACAACGTCCCCATCATCAAATCAGACAGCATAGAGTGCCTTCGGAAAGTATTCAGACCCCTTGATTTTTCCCCACATTTTGTTACAGCCTTATTCTAAAATGGATTTGTAAAATATTTTTACAAATCTGTAATCCACACACACAATACCCCATAATGACAAAGTGAAAACAGGTTTTTAGAAATTCTTGCAAATTTATTACAAATATACATCTCAATGACCTTATTTACATAAGTATTCAGACCATTTGCTATGAGACTCAAAATTGAGCTCCCGTGCATCCTGTTCCCATTGATCATCCTTGAGATGCTTCTTCAACTTGGAGTACACGTGTGGTAAATTCAATTGACTGGACTTGATTTGGAAAGGCACACATCTGTCTATATAAGGTCCCACAGTCGACTGTGTGTCAGAGCAAAAAACAAGCTGTGTGGTCGAAGGAATTGTCCGTAGAGTTCCGAGAGAGGATTGTGTTGAGGCACAGATCTGGGCAAGGGAACCACCAAGACTCTTCCTACAGCTGGCCGCCAGGCCAAACTGAGCAATCAGGAGAGAAGGGCCTTGGTCTGGGAGGTGACCAACAACCAGATGGTCACTCTGACAAAGCTCCAGAGTTCCTTCCAGAAGGACAACCATCTCTGCAGCACTCCACCAAACAGGCCTTAATGGTAAAGTGGCCAGACGGAAGGCCCAGAAGTCCCATAAAGACTCTCAAACCACGAGAAACAAGATTCTCTGGTCTGATGAAATCAAGATAGAAATCTTTGGCCGGAATACCAAGCGTCACACCTGGAGGAAACCTGGCTCCATCCCTACAGTGAAGCATAGTGGTGGCAACATCATGCTTTGGGGATGTTTTTCAGAGGCAGTTACTGGGAGACTAGTCAGAATCCAGGGAAAGATGAATGTACCAAAGTACAGAGAAATTAAAACCTGCTCTGGACCTCAGACTGGGGTGAAGTTTCACTTTCCAACAGGACGATGACGCTAAGCACAAGCCAAGACAGCACAGGAGTGGCTTCGGGACAAGTCTCAATGTCCTTGAGTGACCCAGCCAGAGCCCGGACTTGAACATCTCTGGAAATAGCTGTGCAGAGACGCTCACCTTCCAACCTAACAGAGCTTAAGAGGATCTGCAGAGAAGAATGGGAGAAACTCCCCAAATACATGTGTGCCAAGATTGTAATCGCTACCAAAAGGTGCTTCAACAAAGTACTGAGTAAAGTGTCTGAATACTTATGTAAACGTAATATTTCAGTTGTTTTTTTATTTGATAAATTTGCAAAAAAATTCTAAAAACCTGTTTTTGCTTTGTCTTTATGATGGGAAATGTTTTTATTTTTTAGAATAAGGCTGTAAAGTAATAAAATTTGGAAAATGTAAAGGGATCTGAATACTTTCCCAAAGCACTGTTCATAGCAGAGGCATTGAATGCTCGGCTCACTCCAGTGAGTGTGAAATTTGAAATGGGATAACTGCAGGAAACCAGCTACACCTAGTACTATTGCCCCTGAACCTGAGGTGGTAACAGAGGAAGACCGGGAAATCCCAACCATGTCTGATGGGTGGCAACATTATTGTATCCTACTGGCTCTGTATTCTACTCACAAAGCAGAGTAATCTAGGAAGGTTTAGACTGACTTGTTAGCAGTGCTCAGATCAAACCACACACATCCACATGTACACCTCATTGCAGTGTGCATCTGGTAAACCTTTGCGTAGATGAGAACGCTATCCCATGTCAGTAAGGTTTACCAGGTGCCCAGTGCCATGAGGCATGGATGTTGTGTGTTTTGATCTGAGAACTGCTGGCAAGTCTGAACCTTCCTAGATTACACTGCTTTGTGGCCAGACTCAGAGTACAGGGCCAGAATGATACCATCTACCATATCCAGGAATAGCTACTGAGCTAAAGGTGGCTGGAGGGAAACATCTCTGCGTTTTGGAAGAGAGGACAGGTAAAGGTAAAATAAAGGCCAACTGTCCAGTTCTCCTGTGATAAGGTTCTGACTGCATATATGTCCTTCAAAGTATATGTGTCAACCCCTGATAAAACTCTGAGCTACTGTAGATGTGAAAATTATCTATGGAATGAAATTCTTATTTCAAGGGCAATGCATAAAGACGACTTCCTAAAATCCTCCTGATATTTGTTGTATACCTACCCATCAATAACCACTATGGGACTGCGGTAGTCATTACTTGGATAAGCTTAAACTTTCAGAGGAGCGTGTCGTGTCCCCTAGGTGATGAGCTGAGGGGCCATGTGTGTGTAGTCCCAGGTGTACCTGAGAAGTCTCCTGCTGCATCGTCTGTCCCCTGACGTATAGAGCTGGCTCTGGGCAGGGTGCCCTTGGCCTGGTGCTTGAAGATGGAGGAGGAGAGCTCTTCTAGAGTGCAGCCCAGCAGGTAGGCAGCCTTCTGCGCCCATTCATGACGTGCAAACTGTTTCCTACCGGCTGAGACAAACAGAAATACAACCATTATCTCCTCTGCCAACAACCATGGGGACAGTATGTCTATCCACGACAGGAGCATACAGTTATTGACAAGAGGCGGTGTGTGTCTGGGTCAAGTCGACCCTTCCCAGGCTAACGCAACTGTGATAGTAGGAGAGCTAATAATAACCTCATCAGGATAGTGAAATGTAGCCTATTCAAGGTACTGTGCATCTAAGTAGTATAAATTCTCTTCTACAGTTCCATTAGCTTAAAGCTCTTTTGTCAATACCATTTAACGTAGTTCTGAAAGCTCTTACATTTCTTTCAATGTTATTTTTCTCACAGTTATGTCCTTCATCCAGACATACACAGGAAATAATTACAAGGACATTCCAAAGTATGAAGTTGCAGAAACACGAGCCTCGGTCTGCAAACCATGTCTGGTGGATGGGTGATGAGAGTGGATAGAAGTGGGTTTTAATTTCAGTGGTATTGGAGAGGAACCCTCCCTCAGACACTTAAGAGGGCGACTGACTGGGGAACGCTGGTATCTCCCTGTTTCATCGGGCCTATGAGAGCATCACATGCCACCATGTTGTGACAAGCCAGAAGGCAATTAAAGAAAAGGACTTAGAACTTCATTAAAATGCTAATGACACCATGTCAGCTCACAGTGATAAAAGCAGTCAGAACATAACAATATGGAGAGGGGTGTTTTTACCTTTGTCTGCGTCTGCAATGCAAGGGGTGCAGCATGCAACATGCAAGTAAGAACAGGTCGTTAGAACAGAACAGTTGGAGCAACAGTAGCAATGTATACAGTACATGAAGACAAACACCACTCTAACAGCAGCAACGGGCATGCTTTAACAGGGTCTGACCAACACACTGCATTCAGGAGCTTCATTGGAAAACAATGTACTGAGAGTTGAGGAGTAGAACAGCCCACACTTGTCAGAATACCCAATCAACCTCCCGTTCATTCAGATCTACTGAGAGCAGGTGGATAAAGTCATGCACTTCTTTAGTGTATTGAAACTGAAACTCATGATAAGTAAAAGGTCTATGCTGCCCTCTGGTGTTACCTAGTCAAACTGCACTGCTTATCATTAGGGTGCTTCATCAAACCTCTGCTGAACTCACCCATTTCTAAACTCTCTATAAGACGACAAAGATGTTGTAGTATTATAGGGGAAGGCAGCAAGTGTTAACATATTTCCACCAAGTGGCAACAGAGATTATTTTGGTCAATCTGATCTGGCAGATTGTAACCCAACAATATGTATATTTATTTTGTATTGTATTTATTTATTTAACTAGGCAAGTCAGTTAAGAACAAATTCTTATTTAAAATGACCCCGGCCAAACCCGGACAACACTGGGCCAATTGTGAGCTGCCCTATGGAACTCCCAATAATGGCCGGTTGTGATACAGCCTGGAATCCAATTAACCAATTAACAGCCAAATAACACTTCAGAGACAGAGAGGAAGAGAAGGAGATCAAAACAGTAGAAGACACAAAAACACCCAGAAGGATGTTTGTTTGGGATCATTTCCAATTTCCTCTATGACTGACACTGCAGAGATGGCAATGTTAGACCATGTGAATAAGCATTCCAACTGCTCACACATTCATTTTAATTAGTAGAGTGTAAACAATCCGTCTCGTTCTGGGCTGTCAGGCAAATAAACTCGTCAACAAGTCAACTGCGTTTATTGTCAGCAAACTTAGCATGTGTAAATATTTGTATGAACATAAGATTCAACAATTGAGACAAACTGAACAAGTTACACAGAAATGGAATAAGGTGTCCCTGAACAAAGGGGGGGTTCAAAATCAAAAGTAACAGTCAGTATCTGGTGTGGCCACCAGCTGCATTAAGTACTGCAGTGCATCTCCTCCTCAAGGACTTAACCAGGTTGGCCAGTTCTTGCTGTGAGATGTTACCCCACTCTTCCACCAAGGCACCTGCAAGTTCCCAGACATTTCTGGGGGAATGGCCCAAGCCCTCACCCTCCGATCCAACAAGTCCCAGACATGCTCAATGAGATTGAGATCCGGGCTCTTTGCTGGCCATGGCAGAACATCCTGTCTTGCAGAAAATCACGCACAGAACGAGCAGTATGGCTGTTGGCATTGTCATGCTGGAGGGTCATGTCAGGATGAGCCTGCAGGTAGGGTACCACATGAGGGAGGAGGATGTCTTCCCTGTAACGCACAGCGTTGAGATTGCCTGCAATGACAACAAGCTCAGTCCGATGATGCTGTGACCCGCGCCCCAGACCATGATGGACCCTCAACCTCCAAATCGATCCTGCTCCAGAGTACAGGCCTCAGTGTAACGCTCATTCCTTCGACGATAAACGCAAATCCGACCATCACCTCTGATGAGACAAAACAGCGACTCGTCAGTGAAGAGCACTTGCAGACAGTCTGAGCACTGATGGAGGGATTGTGCAAGTGTAAGTCAGGCAGTTGTTGCCATCCTGATGTTATGATGTACCGATCCTGTGCAGGTGTTGTTACACGTAGTCTGCCACTGTGAGGATGATCAGCTGTCCATTCTGTCTGCCTGTAGCGCTGTTTTAGGCGTCTCACAGTATGGACATTGCAATTTATTGCCCTGGCCACATCTGCAGTCCTCATGCCTCCTTGCAGCATGCCTAAGGCACGTTCATGCAGACAAGCAGGGACCCTGGGCAACTTTCTTTTGGTGTTTTTCAGAGTCAGTAGAAAGGCCTATTTAGTGTCCTAAGTTTTCATAACTGTGACCTTAATTGCCTACCGTCTGTAAGCTCTTAAGTGTCTTAACGACCGTTCCACAGGTGCATGTTCATTAATTGTTTATGGTTCATTGAACACACATGGGAAACAGTGTTTAAACCCTTTACAATGAAGATCTGAAGTTATTTGGATTTTTACGAATTACCTTGAAAGACAGGGTCCTGAAAAAGGGCCGTTACTTTTTTTGCTGAGTTTAGCAGTCAAACACAATGGGTTTGTCCTCTGCGGAGGCACAGCCGCTAACAGACACTGAGAGCTTTCCAATGACAAGGCATTTAGTCAGCTTAAGGCTGAAGTTGGGCTGGGACTTTTTGCTTCTTGAGTTGGAACACTTAAAACTCTTTAGTTGTCGCCCGACTGTCTCAAACTGACACCAACCATTTTGATACTTGTGTTGCGCATGGCTGAACGGTAAAGGAATGCAATGAACATCTCCCCTGCAGATGGTAAAACATGCAATTATTGAAAGTGCTCATAAACTTCACAACTGTCACATAAATGTTATCAATATTCTCAGCTTGAAAAGCTCCTTGAAACAAACAAAGGCCCTGGATAGATGGCAGCACCATGAATTCTGTTATTTCAGAATACACCCACTGTCTCTTTGCTTGGCTTTACTCTTTCAACTACACTATGAAAATGTATTATATTTTTGTTGAATACAGAAAACATGCATCTGCCATGTAAGTTTTTCATGGAATATAAATACAGAATGCAGCTGCATTATTAGCCTCTGGACTGAACATCTGACATGGTCTCAGAGTAGGCTCCTTACCCTTGGTGGCTCCTGCAGCTCCTAGGTGGTAGATGGCCCCCAGGACTAGCCAGAAGGCCCTCTGCTCCTCCCCACTGATGCCCAGGACCTTCATGGCTGCCTGCAGCTTGGTGAACTGCTGGGAGGCCCGCTGCTTGTCTTCAGACTGGGCGAGCATGGGGGGAGAAACGACAGGTGTTAATATGGACTGGATTTACTAGAATTGTACCTTTATTTTAACAGTCCCATTGGGAGCTCTGCATCTTACAATTACATAGGAAATACAGCATCAAATCAAATAAAAAAAACTTGTATAAAAGCAGTACGAGTCTATTCACACAAAACCAAATACAACTTTCCTGACACAAGGTCTTTCCCACAAGGTCGTTGGGGCCCTGGGTAGAGTTACCTTGGGTTGAGGCACGATTCCGAAAGCACTGTTTTCGGCAAAGTGGTTGAAGTGCAGCTTAGTCCTGGGTAGGCAATATGAGACAAGCTGTCATTCAGTCACAATGACAAGAGTATACGTGACAGAACTATGATAGTTTCTGACCTTCAAAACTCTTTAAAGTAAATATATATATATATATATATATATATATATATATATATATATATATATATATATATATATATATATATATATACACAGTGCCTTGCGAAAGTATTCGGCCCCCTTGAACTTTGCGACCTTTTGCCACATTTCAGGCTTCAAACATAAAGATATAAAACTGTATTTTTTTGTGAAGAATCAACAAGTGGGACACAATCATGAAGTGGAACGACATTTATTGGATATTTCAAACTTTTTTAACAAATCAAAAACTGAAAAATTGGGTGTGCAAAATTATTCAGCCCCTTTACTTTCAGTGCAGCAAACTCTCTCCAGAAGTTCAGTGAGGATCTCTGAATGATCCAATGTTGACCTAAATGACTAATGATGATAAATACAATCCACCTGTGTGTAATCAAGTCTCCGTATAAATGCACCTGCACTGTGATAGTCTCAGAGGTCCGTTAAAAGCGCAGAGAGCATCATGAAGAACAAGGAACACACCAGGCAGGTCCGAGATACTGTTGTGAAGAAGTTTAAAGCCGGATTTGGATACAAAAAGATTTCCCAAGCTTTAAACATCCCAAGGAGCACTGTGCAAGCGATAATATTGAAATGGAAGGAGTATCAGACCACTGCAAATCTACCAAGACCTGGCCGTCCCTCTAAACTTTCAGCTCATACAAGAAGAAGACTGATCAGAGATGCAGCCAAGAGGCCCATGATCACTCTGGATGAACTGCAGAGATCTACAGCTGAGGTGGGAGACTCTGTCCATAGGACAACAATCAGTCGTATATTGCACAAATCTGGCCTTTATGGAAGAGTGGCAAGAAGAAAGCCATTTCTTAAAGATATCCATAAAAAGTGTCGTGTAAAGTTTGCCACAAGCCACCTGGGAGACACACCAAACATGTGGAAGAAGGTGCTCTGGTCAGATGAAACCAAAATTGAACTTTTTGGCAACAATGCAAAACGTTATGTTTGGCGTAAAAGCAACACAGCTCATCACCCTGAACACACCATCCCCACTGTCAAACATGGTGCTGGCAGCATCATGGTTTGGGCCTGCTTTTCTTCAGCAGGGACAGGGAAGATGGATGGAGCCATATACAGGACCATTCTGGAAGAAAACCTGATGGAGTCTGCAAAAGACCTGAGACTGGGACAGAGATTTGTCTTCCAACAAGACAATGATCCAAAACATAAAGCAAAATCTACAATGGAATGGTTCAAAAATAAACATATCCAGGTGTTAGAATGGCCAAGTCAAAGTCCAGACCTGAATCCAATCGAGAATCTGTGGAAAGAACTGAAAACTGCTGTTCACAAATGCTCTCCATCCAACCTCACTGAGCTCGAGCTGTTTTGCAAGGAGGAATGGGAAAAAAAATTCAGTCTCTCGATGTGCAAAACTGATAGAGACATACCCCAAGCGACTTACAGCTGTAATCGCAGCAAAAGGTGGCACTACAAAGTATTAACTTAAGGGGGCTGAATAATTTTGCACGCCCAATTTTTCAGTTTTTGATTTGTTAAAAAAGTTTGAAATATCCAATAAATGTCGTTCCACTTCATGATTGTGTCCCACTTGTTGTTGATTCTTCACAAAAAAATACAGTTTTATATCTTTATGTTTGAAGCCTGAAATGTGGCAAAAGGTCGCAAAGTTCAAGGGGGCCGAATACTTTCGCAAGGCACTGTATGTATGTATATATATATATAAATAAAAGAGAGAGAGAGAAAGAGTGTGTGTGTGTGTGTGTGTGTGTGTGTGTGTGTGTTCGGCAAGGGTGAAGGTCCGCTCCACACAGAGGTCTGAGGAAGACGGCAGCTTACTTGAGAGCGCTGTCAGCTCCAGCCATCATATAGTAGAAGACATTGAAAGTGGACTCTCCCTCTGGCCGCCTGGTCACTCTTAGCTTCTCTAGCAGCATGGTCTGAATGGAGGCCGAGGCCACCTGTCCAGCCTGGTCAACATCCAGGCACACGATGTGAGAGAAGCGACTGGCGTTTCCATTCATGGAGGTGGAGCTGTTCCCAAAGGCCTCCAGGATGGTGTAGACTGCCTGCCACTTCTCCGCTGGGAGACACACAGAAACAGGCCAAATAGGGAATAGCAGGCAAATAATGGACTTTCAAATGAAAAATGTAAATAAGTTGTTCTGTAACGTACTGCATGTTCATTCCCCTCAAAACCTACCAGAGAAGGTCTTGCCAGTGCTGCCGGCGATGGTGACCAGGTACTGAACCAGGTGTTGACAGTTGGTGGTCTTGCCGCTGCCACTCTTTCCCAGTAGCACAATCGACTGGTCCTGACGGGTGGTCAACAGGTTCCTATAGGCTGACTGGGCCACGCCATAGATGTGAGGTGCTGTGTCCTCCCTCCTGCACCCCTTAAACATGTGCATCACCTAGAGAGAGAGAGGTGAGGGGAGTGTCATTCTCACCATATAAAACCTCTCCAATTCAACAAATCCAGTCCCACGTGCTCTTTCTGGTATACATACAGTGGGGAGAACAAGTATTTGATAACCTGCAAAATCGGCAGTGTTTCCTACTTTCCAAAGCATGTAGAGGTCTGTAATTTATCACAAAAATCACATTGTATGATTTTTAAGTAATTATTTAGCATTGTATTGCATGACATAAGTATTTGATACATCAGAAAAGCAGAACTTAATATTTGCTACATAAACCTTTGTTTGCAATTACAGAGATCATGTTTCCTGTAGTTCTTGACCAGGTTTGCACACACTGCAGCAGGGATTTTGGCCCACTCCTCCATACAGACCTTCTCCTTAAGGTTTCGGGGCTGTCGCTGGGCAATACGCACTTTCAGCTCCGTATTGATTTTCTATTGGGTTCAGGTCTGGAGACCTGCTAGGCCACTCCAGGACCTTGAGATGCTTCTTACGGAGCCACTCCTTAGTTGCCCTGGCTGTGTGTTTCGGGTCGGTGTCAAGCTGGAAGACCCAGCCACGACCCATCTTCAATGCTCTTACTGAGGGAAGGAGGTTGTTGGCCAAGATCTCGCGATACATGGCCCCATCCATCCTCCCCTCAATACGGTGCAGTCGTCCTGTCCCCTTTGCAGAAAAGCATCCCCAAAGAATGATGTTTCCACCTCCATGCTTCACGGTTGGGATGGTGTTCTTGGGGTTGTACTCATCCTTCTTCTTCCTCCAAACATGGCGAGTGGAGTTCAGACCAAAAAGCTATATTTTTGTCTCATCAGACCACATGACTTTCTCCCATTCCTCCTCTGGATCATCCAGATGGTCATTGGCAAACTTCAGACGGGCCTGGAAGACATGCGCTGGCTTGAGCAGGGGGACCTTGCGTGCGCTGCAGGATTTTAATCCATGATGGCATAGTGTTTTACTAATGGTTTTCTTTGAGACTGTGGTCCCAGCTCTCTTCAGGTCATTGACCAGGTCCTGCCGTGTAGTTCTGGGCTGATCTCTAACCTTCCTCATGATCATTGATGCCCCACGAGGTGAGCTCTTGCATGGATACCCAGACCAAGGGTGATTGACCGTCATCTTGAACTTCTTCCATTTTCTAATAATTGCGCCAACAGTTGTTGCCTTCGCACCAAGCTGCTTGTCTATTGTCCTGTCACCCATCCCAGCCTTATGCAGGTCTACAATTTTAGCCCTGATGTCCTTACACAGCTCTCTGGTCTTGGCCATTGTGGAGAGGTTGGAGTCTGTTTGATTGAGTGTGTGGACAGGTGTCTTTTATACAGGTAACGAGTTCAAGCAGGTGCAGTTAATACAGGTAATGAGTGGAGAACAGGAGGGCTTCTTAAAGAAACTAACAGGTCTGTGAGAGACAGAATTCTTACTGTTTGGTAGGTGATGAAATACTTATGTCATGCAATAAAATGCAAATTCATTACTTAAAAATCATACAATGTGATTTTCTGGATTTTTGTTTTAGATTCTGTCTCTCACAGTTGAAGTGTACCTATGATTAAAAAAAATTACAGACCTCTACATGCTTTGTAAGTAGGAAAAACTGCAAAATCGGCAGTGTATCAAATACTTGTTCTCCCCACTGTATATCATTTTGTCATTCTTTTTTTTGTGTGGGGGGGGGGGGGGGGGGTTGTTCAGCTTTAATATTGCAGATAGATTGTGGGTTCTATCAATGTATTTGCCTCCATCATTTCCAACACCCCATATATATTTGTTTACATGTTTTTTCCTTCCTTATTATTTCCCCTAACCCTGCCACCCTCTCCTAACCCTGCCACCCTCCCCTAACCCTGCCACCCTCCCCTAACCCTGCCACCCTCCCCTAACCCTGCCACCCTCCCCTAACCCTGCCACCCTCCCCTAACCCTGCCACCCTCCCCTAACTGGAGTAAACTAATGGACAACAATACTTAATACTTCCAGCTTATACATACAATTCACAGACACAGTATTTTTACATTAGTTATCTTATTTTATTTGTTTTTATTCCTTTTGAGTCCCACCCTTCAGCTTCCATCTACAGTATTTCTGAAGACCATCAATTCAGATTTCTAATTTACATATTTTTCAACTGTGCTGTAATGTTTCAACAGTGTAAATTACAGATTAAGATTTTTACTTAGAGTATTATTATAGTATTGACCGATTGACTACGGTGGTACCCTTCCTTCATGTGGTACCCTTCCTGCAGGTACCCAAGAATGTTGTATAATAATTAAAAATGTAAACTCTGGTGTACTTGCTACTCTCCTAGAATATATCCCCTCTATCCTGCTAGCTGCAGTCTCCACCCAGAACAGTACCTTCTCAGAGTACATGGAGGGAGCGCTGATGGGGTTGATGACCACCATGTTGGGTCCAGCTTGGGTGTGGATGAGGTTGCCCCCGTAGCGCTGGCGCAGGGAGTGCATCACACTGGACTCATTGAGGTACTGCAGTGAGGACAGATCCTCCACGCGGTCAAACGATGGAGGGTTTGCCTACACATATGGGTTAGAGGACGGCTTTCAAAGAGGTGATACGCCACAGACTCTTCTCTTCAGATAATGACCCAATAAAAGTACTCGGATCCAATATGAGAACAATTCAAATTAGGTGCATTACAGGGGCCAATCACCATGTACATTTTGTTGAGTTTAGGTTTACCTTCTCCACATCATCCTCATCCACATCCAGCAACGAGCCGTCGCTCTCCAGTCTGATCTTGACTGTCCCCTCTGGCAGACTGCCTGGCTCCGTCTTCAACAGGGTCGCTGTGGTGACCAGTCAGAACAGATTCAGTATCATTATGATCTATAGCCACAGAGAAAATGTTTGTCTAGGCTGCATCATGTGTTATACACATTTACAAATTCAATACCAATATGGCTTACTACTTCAGTCAGTATATCAAGAGCAAATTGAACATGCATAAATGTTGATCATATTGGGGTGAATGGTGGCATTAATCTCTACTAACCCAAGGAAAATCCATCCTTGTGAACCAGCCATACTTTCTCAGTCCCATACCAGGCCTTCTCAGCAGCTATCTGCTCCTCAGTCTTCACCTGTGAGAGAGCAGGCCCAGACAGGGTTAGTACATTTCTAAAAGAAGAAAAGGCGCAGAGGTGTACAGTGCATTTGGAAAGTACTCAGAACCCTTGACGTTTTCCACACTTTGTTATGTTACAGCCTTTTTCTAAAAATAGATTTTAAAAAATGTTTTAATCAATCTACCCCATAATGACAAAGTGAAAACAGGTTTCATTTTCTTACAAATGTATAAAAAATTTAAAAATAGCTAATTTACATAAATATTCAGACCCTTTGCTAGGGAGACTCGAAATTGAGCTCAGGTGCATCCTGTTTCCAGTGATCATCCTTGAGATGTTTCTACAACATGACTGGAGTCCACCTATGGTAAATTAAATTGATTTGACATGATTTGGAAAGGCACACACCTGTCAAATTAAAAAAGGTCCCATTGTTGACAGTGAATATCAGCGCAAAAACCAAGCCATGAGGTCAAAGGAATTGTCCGTAGAGCTCAGAGACAGGATTGTGTCGAGGCACAGATCTGGGGAAGGGTAGCAAAACATTTCTGCAGAATCTAAAGGCCGCAAGAACACAGTGGCCTCCGTCATACTTAAATGGAAGAAGTTTGGAACCACCAAGATTCTTCCCTCTGGATCCCTCTGACAGACAGATTCCCTCTGGAGGACAACCATCTCTGCAACAATCCACCAATCAGGCATTTATGGTAGAGTGGCCAGACAGAAACCACTCCTCAGTAAAAAAAGGCACATGACAGCCTGCTTGGAGTTTGCAAAAATGCACCTAAAGACTCTTTGACCATGAGAAACAAAATTCTCTGGTCTGATGAAACCAAGATAGAACTCTTTGGCCTGAAAGCTAAGCGTCACATCTGGAGGAAACCTGGCACCATCCCTACGGTGAAGCATGGTGGTGGCAGCATTATGCTGTGGGGATGTTTTTCAGCAACAGGGAGACAAGTCAGGATCGAGCGAAAGATTAATCAGAGCAAAGTACAGAGAGGTCCTTGATGAAAACCTGCTCCAGAGCACTCAGGACCTCAGACTAGGGCAACGGTTCACCATCCAACATGACAATGACCTTAGCCAAAACAACACAGGAGTGGCTTCGGGACAAGTCTCAATGTCCTTGAGTGGCCCAGCCAGAGCCCAGACTTGAAACCAATCATCCCAACATCTCTGGAGACCTGAAAATAGCTGTGCAGCAACACTCCCCATCCAACCTGACAGGGCCTGAGAGGATCTGCAGAGAAGAATGGGAGAAACCCCCCAAATACAGGTGTGCCAAGCTTGTAGCATCATACCCAAGAAGACTCAAGGCTGAAATCGCTGCCAAAGATGCTTCAACAAAATGCTGAGAAAACAGTCGGAATAATTATTTAAATGTGATTTCAGTTTTTTTACACATTTGGAAAAAAACTATTTTAAACAAACTGTTTTGCTTTGTCCTTATGGGGTATCATGTGTAGATTGATGAGTAAAACATGTTTTTTAAATTAATTTTATAATAAGGCTGTAAAGTAACAAAATGTATACAAAGTGAAGGGGTCTGAATACTTCCCGAATGCACTGTATGTATACCCAGAGAGATGACTGAGATAGATGTATTAGCAACACCAGTAGAAAGGTCGACATCCTCAGCAACCAGACATCTTTGAACTGGAGGACAGGAACAAGTGGGAAATGGGCTCTGGTTTTGCATTGCAGTGTCATCCTCTCCGTGAGGGAGGAGTTTTGTTCTTCCCCATGGAACACCTGGAACACCCCCCCACACTCTTACCTCCCAAACCCCCACCTGGCCTCCAGAAAGCCCCTCATGGCACACTAGTCTCTACTGTGTGTTTACCATCAGATGAGACGGCCTTCAGGGGAGGAGGTGAGGGACCTCGGCGTGTGGTGTCAGGAAAATAACCTCACACTCAACGTCGAAAAAACAAAAGGAGATGATGGTGGACTTCAGGAAACAGCAGAGGGAGCACCCCCCCCCCCTATCCACATCATCGGGACAGTAGTGGAGAGGGTAGTAAGTTTTAAGTTCCTCTGCGTACACATCACGGACAAACTGAATTGGTCCACCCACACAGACAGAGTGGTGAAGAAGGCGCAGCAGCGCCTCTTCAACCTCAGGAGGCTGAAGAAATACCATCTACTGCATCTTGCCTATGCCATTCTGTACCATCACTCATTCATATATCTTTATGTACATATTCCTTATCCCTTTACACTTGTGTGTATAAGGTAGTAGTTGTGGAATTGTTAGGTTAGATTACTTGTTGGTTATTACTGCATTGTCGGAACTATAAGCACAAGCATTTCACTACACTCGCATTAATATCTGCTAACCATGTGTATGTGACAAATACAATTTGATATCACCCCCTGCCACCAAAGTACTGAGAGCCCACTCTCACAGAAAGGATAGGGAGTCACGAATAAAGCCTGCTACATAACCGAACATCATTACACAGCACAACACATGACTGGCTGCATATCAGCACTTCACCACAAATATTTATGAAGACTGTGAAAGAGATAATATGAACAAACTAAACACACATGACAATTAATCGGTGGATTAACTCGTGCAATTTGAGTTACTAGGTTTTCCTCTAACAGGATCTGAAAATCTTACTGAAAAGCAAGCCACATCACTAGACAAGCATACACTCTCACTGTAAACCTACTAGACATGGTCAAATTAACAAGACATGTATTTCATGAGTTTCTCAATATTCTACCAGTTCATCACAGATACAACATCCCTGCTGAGGATGTAGGCTGCGATTCTCACACACACACACACACACACACACACACACACACACACACACACGTCCAGGGTAGAACTGAGGGAGATGCATGGGGTATTGCAGTCAGGCATAGCAGTGGGCAGACCTTGGGTTGAGAGGCAGCCGTGTGGGCCACCTGCAGGAGGGCCACATGGTCCTGATCCACCCATGTCTGGAGGAGGGCAGGAAGGGGAGGGGGTCAATCCAGAGGTCAACTTCAGACCATACTGCATGTTCAAACACATGCCAACAGCCAAGTAACAAGTATCTTCAACAGGTACAGTCTCAATCCAACATCAGAACATAGATATTCCTGTGGCTCAGGTAAATGAGGACCCACACAGGAGCCTTATTCATACGAGACCTTATCCATAGGACTAAGGAGAGCTCCTAAGACATGATAGGAGGCCATATGACAGACTAATGTAGGCTACATACACTAAACTGAAAAGTCATAACACCGATGCTGCTAGTCAGGGTTCCAATTACAACACCACAGGGTACCTCCATAATTCAAACCCTGCTAATCGTGGGCAACACCAGTTTGGGGCCACATCAGACAGTGCACCTGTCCCCATGCTGATGCACAGCAGGGTGGCACGGACCCATGGCAAGGTAAGACAGGGTAATAGCACAGCAGATCAGGCAGACATACAGGCTGAAAGAGAGGATGTTACAGTAGAGCCAGCTCCGGTGAGGTTCTTCCTCAGACGCCTGTGGTTCTCCTCTGTAGGGACCAGCTCCAGAACCTACAGTAGGTCACATCACCAACACAGGTGAGAACGGGTTAATAAGTGTTCAGTGCACACATCAGAACCGCATGCTCCATTGACTGTAATACTCTATGAGGCAGACATTTGAAGGCAAGCACTCTGTACCTCTGGTTTCTCTACAGCCAATGAGCGAGAGGTAGGAACGAACCCTGGAAGGGGGGCAAAAGGTTCGGATAGGGAGGCAGGGATGAAACCTGGGGGCCGGGCAAGAGGATCTTGTTTTGGGGCAGGAATGAAGCCTGAGGAGGGCCGAGGGGGTTGACTTTGGCTGTGGGTATGAACTATGAACCCTGTTGGAGGGATGAGGGGGTTTGATATGGGGGGAGCTGGGATGAGAGGAACAGATGGAGGAGGAGCAGGAGTGGACATGGAGGTGGGCCTCCTCTGCTTTTTCCTCTGGAGGCTCCTGGCTCTCTACTTCCTTCTCCTCTTTGTCCTCCTTACGGTCCTGGGTGAGGGTGAGAGGCCGGTGCTCCTTGGTCCTCCCTCAGCCCATCAGGCTGGCCAGGCCCATGGAGATGTTATCCTTCTTGTCTGAGGGGCGAAGTCTTGGGTATAGATGTGGCTATAGGGGCAGCTTCAGCTGGCTCTGTGCTGGAGGCTTGAGGCTGCTCATCCACCCCAGGAACGACCCTGCTAACCACTCCCCTAACAACCCTAACCACCTTCCTGGTGGGACCCTGATCCTCTGTGCTCTCCTGCCTGGAGGTGGTGGTGGCTGGTGGGTCAGGGCCTCCCATTGCACTCCTGGTTGTTTCGCTGGTTGATCATGTCAGCAACTGTGGGTCACCACTTGCTTCGGTTTCAGCTTCCTCACCATTAGACTGAACACACATATTGTAAAAAGAGGAGCCAATCGCAGAGATACTGTGTATCAGACCCAAACCTTTAGCGTTTCTGTTCATAAAAGCACCATCTATTGTTCACTGGCCAAAGCCCATGTTATCTGTAGAGTGGCTGGTGGCCATACGGTAGTTATATTACACAAGCAGCTGTCTACTCTCCAGGAAAGACAGCTGTGACAAACATCCAACAGCAGACATGAACTATGTCTAACCCAGTATTTCACACCGCACTTGCCTACATTTAAATCTTGAAAATGGCTACACAGAGATTAGCTCTAATAATACCTTGGATCATAATGACTGGAAGAAATCCTCTCACAGATTGTCAACATCAGATTAAGTGTGGTTAACGTTGGCTTATACAGGTCCACTCTTTCAAAGACCTCTCAGATGGAATATGTGAATGAATGGTCAGTGTTCGCCCAGTATTAATCTTCCTCCAGTGTTTACTCTGACTGCATCAAGGCCAGCAGGTGACACGTCCACTGGCAATATGGTGTTCTATTGTATACCCAACTAAAGGCTTAGGAGATGCCAGTCTTCTATGCTTCATCTCTCAAAAACACCCTGAAAACCCTGAGAGTCAATTACACGGGTGAGGAGAGTGCCACTTGGTTGAGGGAAGAACAATCGGTGACCTCTAACAACCTAGATGTAGGTCCCTTGAAGCTTTGACAAGATGCTACCATCGAAAAGCACACAGCGACGTTACGCTTACATCTGAGGCTGGCATGGTTTCAACTTCAACCTGCCAGAGAGGCTGATCAAACCCAGAACTGACGCTTCGTCTACATGCAAGAACATCACGGATCTCTACCACTAACATGCTTCCTCTATCTACAGACAAAATAATCTCTCTTCAGCCTAAAGCTCAACAGACAGCAATATTAGCAAGTTATTAGAAAGACTGTCAGCAATGTGCAGGAATCTACTGAAGGCAAACAAAGGTAAGACAAGACTTCCCTTTTGCCGCCAGAATGAAAAGCACAAACTGTATGGTAGCAGCCTAGAGGTCATGGGCTGAGCAGGGAGAGAGTTGGTGACGGATAGGAGGGAGAAAGAGAGGGAGGTAGATGGAGAGATGGACAGAAAGTAGGAGATGATATGAGGAAGGACTGACGACAATGAGTGAATGCTTAGGGTTGGACGGTAGGTAGGGAGACGAGGACTGGTGTCTTTGCACTAGCTACTACCAACAGGGCAGTAGGAATATGCAGGCTGAAGCAGCACTGAGGACAGAAGACATAAGGAACAGGATGGTACAGGGTAGTGATGGGCATTCCGGCTCTTTAGGCTCCCAAACGGCTCTTTAAAAAAATGGATGTTTTTGTATTTTTTCATGTCAAACAGTTTGCGAGAGATAATGATTTAATGAATTGTTTTAACACCAATCATAGTCAAACTATCTTAACCACAATGTGTTTAAAAATGCATTGGTTTGTTATGACAAAGAATGCTATTAAACATTTGCATTTAAAATATAACATTTTTATGTAAATAAACAAAGTGCCTATAAATCTTACGATTCAAAATGAATACAATCAGAACAGAATAATAGAATATTGCACCATATCAAACAAAAATAAATCATTTGCAAAACTGCAGCATCCAACTTAAAACATTAAACTGGTCCCTCTTTTCTCTCAGCACACAGCAATGCTGACCATATTTAGCTTTTATGAGAAATTTGCATTCAGAAATGCAAGCTGCCTCACTTGAGGGGCTTAACTCAGTAGTTATTTGTCCCGTTTTCGAGAAGACCCTCTCAGAGGGAACAGATGTGGCCACTATGCAGAGTCTCCATGTCATGACTTTAGTAAGCCATGGGTAGACAGAGGCCTTGTTCTTCCACCAGCGCAGAGGATCTGGAGGGGCTCCTCCAAATAGGGACGGACCTCCATTATGGCATCTGCTGAGGGATTCCTTCATGCTGCATCCCCAGTTGCTCTCTCCTCAAACAGCAACCAAACAGCAGACGTTTGTGGCACTACTGCTGGTGCTTCTGCTCCATCTGATCCCTCTTCTTCCTGCTGCCCTGGTGCCTGAGCCAGCTGACTGCTGGGGCTGTCCCTCCCTTCTGCAGAGGTTATTCTTTGAAGAGCCTCATCAATCGCTCTGGCATCACTGAAGGCTAACTTCTTAAACCTGGGTGCAGCTTCACAGTTGGGTGCACAGTTCACATGTGCTGGTGTAGGTTGTGCATAGAACCGGCTTTTTATGAGATTTTGTTTTGGCAAATTCTACACTGTGGTCTAACATTGTGTACATTATTAAAATGCATCCAATTGCTACTGTGCTTCCGACTCATTTTCCAGCTGTTGTTTTCACAGGTCCTTCCTCTCTCTCTTCGGCTACTAAGTGTGCGACTGTGAGCGAGTTGGCTCGGCACTCCCTCACGCATCTTTGGCTCATTGGTTGACAATGCGTGTCTGATTGACAGGAATAACAGGTGAGGCTGTTGGTCTGAGCAGACAGTCAGAACGAATGTGTGCGCTTCAGCATTAAGCCTATATCATTTATTATTTGAATTCATTAATTCTATTCATTTACATCTTTTGATTATTCTTAAATGTTTTTATAAATAGATTTGGCTCTTCTGATATGCGAGCCGGCTCCCAACGTTCACCTACATGCGCCGGCTCCCAACGTTCACCTACATGCGCCGGCTCCCAACGTTCACCTACATGCGCCGGCTCCCAACGTTCACCTACATGCGCCGGCTCCCAACGTTCACCTACATGCGCCGGCTCCCAACGTTCACCTACATGCGCCGGCTCCCAACGTTCACCTACATGCGCCGGCTCCCAACGTTCACCTACATGCGCCGGCTCCCAACGTTCACCTACATGCGCCGGCTCCCAACGTTCACCTACATGCGCCGGCTCCCAACGTTCACCTACATGCGCCGGCTCCCAACGTTCACCTACATGCGCCGGCTCCCAACGTTCACCTACATGCGCCGGCCCTTAGTGACGGGTCATTCGTGAACGAGTCGTCTCTAGTACAGGGAGACAGGAGACACAAGGATACCTCAGGGAGACAGGACATCACTTTACATTCATACTACGGAAATAGATCAACCTATTTTTTTTCATCTAAAAATTAAATAAATACATTGACAGCTATAGTTATCATGATATGTTCAAATATTCTACTCTGCTCTTATTTGACTAAAGTACCATGTCCAGTGGTGATTTTAGCATGGAAATCTTGGTGGGCCATACTGCCAACAAAGCCACTACAATACATTAATTGTACTATAACGGTGACAAACTGTGCCCACAAACTGTTAGGGCCTACATTAAGCTGTTACATAAAGAGTCCCACCACCTTACCACTGCTACACCTGGCCATCAGTGGAGCCTTGTCAGGCAGCAAAACAGTTCACTCAGCCTAATTTACTGACTTTAAAATAAACAGAAAAGTGACATGGCTGACTTGCTTAAACAAAATGTGGTTTCTACTGACAATTAAACTACAGCCTGTGGGGACGACGAGCGGATAAGGAGCAATCCGTAATTTCGATTAAGACATTTATGAGCGAACTAGGACGGACATACTGTAGTATGAAGAGCTCATCTAGATTAAGTTTGGACAAATTATGTATTATGTAAATTATGTATTCAGCATAGAAAAGGAATCAGAAAAGCATTGATCAGTAGATTCTCAGTTCACAGACCACCACTAGAGGGACATCTTACTTTGCTCTTCATTCACCGAGTTTCACTTTGCTTCTAACACCACACGAGGGAGCTATAGCCCCAAAACATTTAGGTCTGCTTCTTCAAATCTAGGAAGGCTTCAGTTACTGCCCTATATTCAACCATCATATGAATAGTCATTTTACCTGAATTAGAGTTGAAAAATACATCACACTACATTGATAACTGTACATATTTAGCCTGTTGCTGAGAAAAAGAAATTACTGCAGAATAAAATGCCCCTAAATAAAAGGTACTTAAAAAAATTAAAAAAATTGTGCCCTGTGAGAAAGCCGGTGACACATAACACATGGTCTATGCCTGGCCTGGAGGGAGAGCAGAGTGTTCAGCTTCTGATTGGGTGTAGTGGGCAAGGGGAGTGGCTCCAGGAGGATAACATGGAACTGCAGGCAGTGCATACCGGCTAGACCAAACTGGTGGAATCTGTCTGCTGTAACACAGCCTAGCCTGCTAATCCATCCCCACAGTGAGAGAGAGTGAGTGAGTGAGTGAGTGAGTGAGTGAGTGAGTGAGTGAGTGAGTGAGTGAGTGAGAGCATGTGGCTGACTGTCTTCACATGTTGAAACTGAAGCAGGACCCATGGGGTTAATGTGATACGGTCATGACCCAGACTATAGAGTCACAGTATATACAGACCTGATTACAACACTCATAGAAATCAGGACGAGAGTTAACATTAAACACACCATGCAGATGGGCAGTAGCCTGCAAAAACAATCTGATAACTCTGTTAGAAAGAGCTGGGAACACACGCAAGGCTGACAAAAGAGGAAGTGATTCTCAAGCTCAATTAACGAGGTGTAAATGAGCCTTTATTACAGGAATGTTAGAATATAACATGGCAAAGAGTTATTATTGTATTCAGCTGGTGAGAATAGTCATTTACGAAGGAGGTGAAAAGACACTTCCACACATTAAAACTGCCTCATCATTTGGGAGAGCAAAGTCTGAGTGGAAGCAGAAGGGAAATGGAAGCAGACAGACAGGTCTGTGGAAGATGACAGACAGACAGAGCCTAAGAGGAGTGTCACAGAGACAGAAGGAATCATGTTAGAGACAGAGGTCACTGCCAACAGGCTATGGTCTCAGAGACATGCGAGGATACATTTGTGCTGTTGTCTGTGCCCAATAATGTTTGTACCATGCTTTGTGCAGCTACCATGTTGTGCTGCTGCCATTTTGCTACCATGTTTTTGCCATGTTGCTACCATGCTGTATTATCATTTGTTGCTGCCATGCATGTTGTCGTCTTAGGTCTCTCTTTATGTAGTGTTGTGGTGTCTCCCTTGTCGTGATGTGTGTTATGTCCTATTATTTCATTTTTAATTCCAGCCCCCATCCCCGCAGGAGGCCTTTTCCCTTCTGGTAGGCCGTCATTGTAAATAAGAATTTGTTCTTAACTGACTTGCCTGGTTAAAGAAAAGGTTCAGTAAAACAG
This sequence comes from Oncorhynchus kisutch, assembly GCF_002021735.2. NCBI lineage: Eukaryota > Metazoa > Chordata > Actinopteri > Salmoniformes > Salmonidae > Oncorhynchus > Oncorhynchus kisutch. The sequence continues at coordinate 25,739,607 of NC_034179.2, forward strand.
ATATAAAACAAGAGGCACACCACGCTCCCCCCCCTCACTGCCACTAAGGACTCCATTTTGTTCCTTTCAGCCTGCCACTCAGGGCACTGCACAAAACATTCTCTCAGTCCACACACACACCAACTCTCAAAACCCTCACGTGGAAGTATGGATCCATTCACTGGTCTGAATAGATGAGTGTGAGGGAGAGCATGGAGAAGGGGGGCAGAGAGACCCCCACACAGGGAAATAGAACAGATTCCTCCCAAGGTGCACTACACTAGGGGTGGGACTGGGTGATAAAAAGCCATTACAACACCACATTTCACTTTCTCAGGGCAATAACAGCTTTGTAGACCATTCCAGAAACAAAACACACAGTGATGATTAAGAGCAATAGCAGCTGCCATCAAAAATCTGAAAAACTGGGGGTGTCTGTATAAGTACTGATGTTTAAACACAGCAGAAAGAGGAAGACTATGTCAATGAAATTCCTCAGCAGTCCAACAGACCCACTGTTCAGACAACCACACACAGCTTTGTTCATTAATGTTTCCTGAGAGATACGTAAATGCAAATATATCATTCCCTTCCTGATTTAAACTGGCATATGTGAGAGGGCAATGTGGAGCTTGACTGGCTACAGTGGTAGGGGTCATGACCTCTGGCTACAGCCTCTGTCCTATGATAATAAGAAAACTTGTGTTAATCTCCTCTTTACAATGAGGAAAAGCCTGGAGGAGGAGGAAGTGGTCACTGTAGTCCAGCCCCTCCAGTAAACCTGACAGCTCTATTATTAGCCGTGGAGCCCCGCCCATCTAATCCCAGCGTCTGTGCTAATGTTGAATGTTTACTGTGACAGCCTAGCGTCGCCTCACTGGGACTGGAGAAGTTATTGAACTGATTCAAAGTGGATTTAACAAGTGACATCAATAAGGAATCATAGCTTGTTAAATCCACTTCGAATCAGTGTAGCTGAAGGGGTGGAGACAGGTTAAAGTAGGATTTTTAAGCCTGGAGACAATTGAGACATGGATTCTGTCAAGAACAGCAATGTTGCAGTTCCTGACACAAACCGGTGCACCTAGCACCTACTACCATACCCCGTTCAAAGGCACTTAAATATTTTGTCCTGCCCATTCACCCTCTGAAAGGCACACATACAGAATCAACTCAATATTATGAAGGTGTTCACAGCACAGAGAACAAACATGAAAACAGAACAATTTCAAAGATTTCAATGAGTTACAGTTCATATGAGGAAATCAGTAAATTGAAATAAATTCATTAGGCCCTAATCTATGGATTTCACATGACAGGGAATACAGATATGCATCTCTTGGTCAGATACCTTTAAAAAAATGATATGGCCGTGGATCAGAAAACCAGTCAATATCTGGTGTGACCACCCCTTGCCTCATGCAGCACAACTCATCTCCTTCGCATAGAGTTGATCAGGCTGTTGATTGTGGCCTGTGGAATGTTGTCCCACTCCTCTTCAATGGCTGTACGAAGTTGCTGTATATTGAGGGGGGGGGGGGGGGGGGGACTCCCTCAAAACTTGAGACATCAGTGGCATTGTGTAAATGCCACTTTCTAAAACGACCCCCTCTTCAAAAGGGGGAGACACTCTAAACCCAAACTGTTATAGACTATCCATCCTGCCCTTCTAAAATCTTCAAACGCCAAGTTAACAAAACAGATCACCGACCATTTTGAATCCCCACAGTACCTTCTCCACTATGCTATCTGGTTTCCGAGCTGATCATGGGTGCACCTCAGCCACGCTCAAGGTCCGAAACGATATAACCGCCATCAATAAAAGACAGTACTGTGCAGCAGTCTTCATCAACCTGGCCAAGGCTTTCGACTCGGTCAATCATCGCATTCTTATCGACAGACTCAGTAGCCTTGGCTTCTCAAATGACTGCCTCGCCTGGTTCACCAACTACTTCTCAGACAGAGTTCAGTGTGTCAAATCGGAGGGTCTGCTGTCCGGACCTCTGGCAGTCTCTGTACCACAATGTACCACAGTGTTCAATTCTCGGGCCGACTCTTTTCTCTGTATATATCAATGATGTCTTGCTGCTGGTGATTCTCTGATCCACGTCTACGCATTCTGTATACATCTGGTCCTTCTTTGGACACTGTTAACAAACCTCCAGATGAGCTTCAATGCCATACAACTCTCCTTCCGTGGCCTCCAACTGCTCTGAAATGCAAGTAAAACTAAATGCATGCATTTCAACCGATCGCTACACTCACCTGCCCACCTGTCTAGCATCACTACGCTGGACGGTTCTCGCTTAGAATATGTGGACAACTACAAATACCTATGGGGCTGGCTAGACTGTAAACTCTCCAGATTCACATTAAGCATTTCCACTCAGCTTCCTATTGTCTGGAGTCCAACGCATTTACACACGTTATCACCAGGTGTCCTGGTGTGCCACAGAGTGAGAGAGGAATGTCAGTCTGAGAAGTATGTGGGTCTTAGTGGTATAGACAGGGGGCAGGCCTCATCTTGTCAGACACTTCCATTCCAAAATTACTTAGCCTTCTCATAATCCCATAAAACACAAACATGCTCTTGTAAAACAATATACTGAAAATTCATGTCAAATTCATTATATTTTTTATGTGTTATTCAAGCAACTCAGTATTTATATTGTGTTTGAACAGTTTAGAAAGTGTAGCAACAATGAACAAACTAAGAGAACAGCACACTGATACAGAGTACTGATAGGGAGCACAGACTGGAACTACTGAGTAAGGACCAGGTAGCCAGACTAACTGATAGCTACGCCTTAATTCATTTAAACATCTGCCAAGATGGTCAAATTAAGCTACTGGTATGCTAACAAACATGTAATAAGATGATCACAAACAGAAGCCATATTCCACTTTGTGAGAATTATTCTGGATGTCGTCTTTGTCCACACATAAACCTGCTAAGGTAGGGATTTAGTATTTGAGTCACAGTACATTCATGTCAGTGCATGTATGCACTTCGATACCATCAAGCTGGCAAAAGATAAAATGCTAAATCCACCTTTATTCTCTGGATTTTCAAAAAGCCCATTACCTTTGCAGTTCAATGCCCTTTGGCCCAGTCAATCACATGAAAAACTGACACTGTTCTTTAGCAACCATACACTAGTAGCATGAAATGTGGGGTTTTTTTCCATACAGTTGATACTTTTACATGCTCCTTTTTGACTATTCAATGAACGTTTCATGTTTCAGTCAGTCAGTGACTTCAGAACACCAGCAGGATGCACACTGAAGGAGGTACACTTGACACCACATGCAAAGCCACACCCATAATATACACAAATCTGTCTAACGCAAACTAGGTCTGTCTGGCATAAGGAAAGAAATAGCTATCATCTTTTTTATGTAATCCTTCCACAGCTCACACACAGTAGTACCTTTGATCAAGAGCATTGTTCCAGCTCCTCCACCACAATCTCCTTTAAAATCTAGAAGGCTGCACAGAATAAGAGCTAGCACTCAACTGTAATTTGATGCTTGGGTTGACTGTCTGAGCAGCGTTACAGTAGCCTGCGATGTAAACAACGGACACAGTGGATTCAGCCACTGAAGAAAAGACAAAGCAAATTCACATTGCTTTTTACTCTTACATCAACACAAAGGGCATAACTGCTATGTTCATTGAATCCTGATACCTACAGTGGATTTAAAATCAGTGACAGTAATCAATAACCTTCAACTGTTCCCAAGTGAACAACGTACAATGTTATCTATTTGAGAAGCTTCCAGAGTCCATGGAGGGAGCACCTCCTGACCCATCGTCTTCACACAGAGAGCTTACAAGAGGACTGCCAGTGGGCACAGTGCAGTATGGGAGTCCTGTAACCAGGGCTACAGTAGCTTCCTGCTCACCATGTAGAGAGGGGCCTGCCATCTGGACACAGCACCCACACACTGGTTCAGTCCCTGTGTGGCAGGCAGGTCCCAGTCAGAACTGTGGTGACCTGAGGGCAGCGCTGGCCCAACAGCCACAGCTGGGGACACACCTCCCAAACAGGCCAGGAAACACACTGGCAGCTCTGGGGAAGAGAGGAGAACAGAAAGGCCAGCAGCTGGTCCCGGGCCCAGATTATCTATTACATAATCTAATGTGATCCAAACATTCATTGAGGAGTCCATTCAGAAACTGGTTATGCGACACAACAGGCTGTGAGAGCAATGGACATTAGTGGGTGTTAACATCTCAATATCTTAAACCCCAAAGGTGAAGCCTTGTCAGTGACAACTGTGTTGGAGGAAAATGTGTACCATCTGCTAACAGCTTCCAGCCTATGAGGGAGGGTTTGGTATGCAACCGATATGCAAACCATCCAACGGTGGTGAGGCACAAACACGGGACTCTTCGGTTGAAGATGTAAATGTGTCAATGTGCCCTTGAGCAAGGCACATAACCCTAATTTGCTCCAGGGGAACCGTACTACTATGGCTGAGCCTGTAAAACAACAGTTTACTGCACCTTTTTAATTTATTCCTAATTAGGGGCGGCAGGTAGCATGGTGGTTAGAACATTGGGCCAGTAACAGAAAGGTTGTATATGCAGGTAGCATGGTGGTTAGAACATTGGGCCAGTAACAGAAAGGTTGTATATGCAGGTAGCATGGTGGTTAGAACATTGGGCCAGTAACAGAAAGGTTGTATATGCAGGTAGCATGGTGGTTAGAACATTGGGCCAGTAACAGAAAGGTTGCTGGATTGAATCCCTAAACTGACAAGGTAAAAAAAAATACAAATCTGTTGTTCTGACCCTGAACAAGGCAGTTAACCCACTGTTCCCTGGTAGGCCGTAATTCTAAATAAGAATTTCTTCTTAACTGACTTGCCTAGTAAAATAGAAGTTACATAAAAATAAAATACAGTTGTTGTGCCAAAAAAATGTAATGTTTTTCCACTGCTGCTACTTGCTGTTTATTATCTATGCATAGTCACTTTACCCCCAAAATACATGTACAAATGACCTTGACTAACCTGCACCCCATTGACTCAGTACAGGTACAGAGTTATTATTGTTATTTTATTCATTTTTTAGTTATATATTTTTATTTGGTAAATATTTTCTGTACTCTATAAAACTGCATTGTTGTTTAAGGGCTTGTAAGTAAGCATTTCACAGTAAACCTGTTGTATTCGGCACAAAATGTTGGTTTGATGTGTATCAGGAAGTGAATCCAGATTCAGCACTGGAAGTATTTGTAAAATGATTCATGCCAATTGTTGACAAGCATGCACCTGTTAGGAAATGGCTGTTAGAGAACTATTAAAGGCTCCTGGATGGATGAATTTAAATAGTTTGGTTTAAAGAAATTATGCAAAAGAGGTGGCAAACATGTTAAGCTTCTCAGCTGATTTGGTTGACATACTTTAAACTTAACAAAAAGAAGAATAAATTACCACATTAAGAAATGACATAAAACACAAATGGGAAAGTTGAGGGTTATTTATAACAAAACCTTTCGATATTGGCAATCATTTCAATTACTACTTCACTAGTAAAGTGGAACTCAGAAGTGAAATGACAACATTGAACCATCGTATTTATTTTATAAAAGATCTAATAAGAAGGATTTTGGTTTTGTTATCCATCAATAATGATAAGCCACCAGGTATAGCCAATCTTGATGGGGAGACTCTTGAGTATGGTAGCAGAATGTATTGCCACCCCTATTTGCTATATATTTAACCAAAGCCTAAAGGAGTGTGTGTGTCAACAGGCGTGGAAGGAAGCTAAAGTAATTCCACTGGCTAAAAATAGTAAATCACCTATTGCTGGCTCTAAGTCACTTAATCAGTTTGTTGCCTGTTCTTGGTAAGCTGATAGAGAATGTTTTAAACCAAATACAATGCTAAGACCTAAACCTCAACTGGAGATGTTCAATGGTCACACCGTTTATGCACAAGTTGAGGAAGCTGAACTCCTAGTAGTAACATTGGATGGTCAGTTATCATGGTTAAGTCTTAATGACAAAGTTGTTGTGAAGATGGAGAGGGGTATGTCTGTTTTAAAAAGAGTTTGACATAAAAAATAAATAGTTGCTCAGGCTCTGATTTTGATTACTGTCCCGTAATATGTTCAAGTGCAGCAAAGAAAGATCTAGTAAAGCTGTAGCTGGATAAAAACTGACCAGCATGCCTTACCCTTATTTGCAAAGAACTAACAACATGCATGCTGATTGAGATATTACTGTGATGAAAATGTCAGATTGCTACTTTATTATGCAGACATTCTGCTCAGACACCCATACAGTGCCATCGGAAAGTATTCAGACCCCTTGACTTTTCCACATTTTCTTTAGGTTCCAGCCTTATTCTAAAATCGATTACATTATTCCCACAATCTACACACAAAACCCCATAATTTTTGCTAATTTATTAAAAATAAAAAAGACAAATACCACATTTACTTAAGAATTCAGACCCTTTACTCAGTACTTTGTTGAAGCACCTTCGGCAGCTTTTTTGGGTCTTCTTGGGTATGACGCTACAAACTTGGCACACCTGTATTTGGGATGTTGCTCCCATTCTTCTCTGCCAATCCTCTCAAGCTACGTAAGGTTGGATGGAGAGCGTTGCTGCACAGCTATTTTCATGTCTCTCCAGAGATGTTTGATCGGGTTCAAGTCCAGGCGCTGGCTGGGCCACTCAAGGACATTCAAAGATTTGTCCACTCCTGTGTTGTCTTGGCTGTGTGATTAAGGTCGTCCTGTTGGAAAGTGAACCTTCGCTCCAGTCTGAGGTCCTGAGTGCTCTGGAGCAGGTTTTCATCAAGGATCTCTGAACTTGGCTCCGTTCATCTTTGCCTCAATCCTGACTAGCCTCCCAGTCACTGCAGCTGAAAAACATCCCCACAGCATGATGCTGCCTCCACCATGCTTCACCGTAGGGATGGTGCCATGTTTCCTCTAGACGTGACGCTTGGCATTTAGACCAAAGAGTTCAATCTTGGTTTCTCATGGTCTGAGTCTTCAGGTGCATTTTGGCAAACTCAAAGCGGGCTGTTTACCACCTTTTACTGAGGAGTGGCTTCTGTCTGGCCACTCTAACATAAAGGCCTGATAAAATGACTGTACCCCAGCCCTCAGCAGTCCAATCCCTGTACCTTTTGCAGAATATCAGTCTGTCCCTGATGTTTTTCCTGGAGGGAAGTGGCTTCTTTGCTTCCCTTAACACCAGGCTATCCTCCAAAAGTATTTGCCTCACTGTGCATTACTGGTGGGGCACCAATCCCACAGCTGAATCAACTTTAGGAGATGGTCCTGGCCCTTGCTGGACTTTCCTGGGCGCCCTGAAGCCTTCTTCACAACAATTGAACCGCTCTCCTTGAAGTTCTTGATGATCCGATAAATGGTTGATCTAGGTGCAATCTTACTGGCAGCAATATCCTTGCCTTTTTCTACAAAGCAATTATGATGGCACGTGTCTCCTTCCAGGTAACCATGGTTGACAGAGGAAGAACAATGATTCCAAGCACCACCCTCCTTTTGAAGCTTCCAGTCTGTTATTCAAAGTGAATCAGCATAACAGAGTGATCTCCAGCCTTGTCCTCATCAACACTCACACCTGTGTTAACGAGAGAATCACTGACATGATGTCAGCTGGCCCTTTTCTGGCAGGGCTGAAATGCAGTGGAAATGTTTTTTGGGGATTCAGTTCATTTGCATGGGAAAGAGGGACTTTGCAATTAATTGCAATTCATCTGATCACTCTTCATAACATTCTGGAGTATTTGCAAATTGCCATAATTCAAACTGAGGCAGCAGACTGAAAATTTATATTTGTGCAATTCTCAACTTTTGGCCATGACTGTAGAACAATGATGGTATACAAGGCTGCTATACTAAGCCTACTAATGATAATGACATTGCGTATTATTATAATGATAATAACAATAGGAAGATCAATGAAAAAAGAGGCTTGTTATTTTAAATATAATTTCAGACAATTTGGAAGAGTGTAAACAGCAAATAATTTATAAATAATACAAGAGCGGCTGGTCTAAAGGAAAAAAAGGATAAATAATTTATTACAGCATTGCAAAGATTAAAACAGCCGAATTTGTGAAATTGTTTATCAGACATGTGGTTGCGTGAGGCTTGGTGCTCACAGAATCAGAGGGCTATAAAAACAAACACTCAAAACAGGCAACATAACCTGGATCAGTCTTATGGCCGTAGATATAAGGATGACTTATAAAGCAGAGCACATTTAACACTCATAATCAATATCCTAGACCTAATTAAGTTAGAGTTTCCCCCCTCACTTTTTTTAGACAATTAAGGGCTGTTTTCTCGTCTCCTAAATCTGACGCTGCCTCCACCACATTGTTCTCAACGCCAATATGCTGGTTAACTTTGCTATTATGCAAAAAGGAACAAGGTCTAGGAAAAGGCGCCAATTCAACAGCGCAATGTTTTTCAGGACTGCGGTCAGCGACCACTATCAAAAGCTGGAGAACACACAATTGTTATAAAATAATGTAATTTTAATTGTGTTGAACCATTGTTCTCACATAATATAACCATATATCATTTCAGTAGCACATGTCTTAGACTGATGCACTGTGCAATACCCACAGCCTCCACAATGGATCAGTCAACTCAGACAGGTGTGACATGTTGAAAGCACCAAGCTGTCGGTTTAAATGACTAGCACACAGCTCAGACACCCATGCATACCCCACAAGACATGCCACCAGAAGTCTCTTCACAGACCCCAAGTTCCAGAACAGACTATGGGATGCTCACAGTACTACATAGAGCCATGAGTACATGGAACTCTATTCCACAGCAGGGACTATGAAGCAACACAAACATAGGAGCAGACACACACACACACACACACACGGATTTTGTGTTGTAGATATATGGAAGTGGAGAACAGTAGGGGCCTGAGGGCACACACTTCATGTGTTGTGAAATATGTTGTGAATGTATTGTAATGATTTTAAATTGTATAACTGCCTTAATTTTGCCAGAGTCCAGGAAGAGTTGCTGCTGCCAGCAGCTAATGGGGATCCATAATAAACACAAATGTTTAAGAGAAGGGCACTAGTTTTCAAATCGACCACACCAAATCTTTCTCCAAGGATATATATATATATATATATACTGCTCAGAAAAATAAAGGGAACACTTAAACAACACAATGTAACTCCAAGTCAATCACACTTCTGTGGAATCAAACTGTCCACTTAGGAAGCAACACTGATTGACAATAAATTTCACATGCTGTTGTGCAAATGGAATAGACAACAGGTGGATATTCTAGGCAATTAGCAAGACACCCCCAATAAAGGAGTGGTTCTGCAGGTGGGGACCACAGACCACTTATCAGTTCCTATGCTTCCTGGCTGATGTTTTGGTCACTTTTGAATGCTGGCGGTGCTTTCACTCTAGTGGTAGCATGAGACGGAGTCTATAACCCACACAAGTGGCTCAGGTAGTGACGAGGGCCCGACGTCCACAGGTGGGGGTTATGCTTACAGCTCAACACCGTGCAGGACGTTTGGCATTTGCCAGAGAACACCAAGATTGGCAAATTCGCCACTGGAGCCCTGTGCTCTTCAAAGATGAAAGCAGGTTCACACTGAGCATATGTGACAGACATGACAGTCTGGAGATGCCGTGGAGAACGTTCTGCTGCCTGCAACATCCTCCAGCATGACCGGTTTGGCGGTGGGTCAGTCATGGTGTGGGGTGGCATTTCTTTGGGGGGCCACACAGCCCTTCATGTGCTCGCCAGAGGTAGCCTGACTGGCATTAGGTACCGAGATGAGATCCTCAGACCCCTTGTGAGACCATATGCTGGTGCGGTTGGCCCTGGGTTCCTCCTAATGCAAGACAATGCTAGACCTCATGTGGCTGGAGTGTGTCAGAAGTTCCTGCAAGAGGAAGGCATTGATGCCATGGACTGGCCCGCCCGTTCCCCAGACCTGAATCCAATTGAGCACATCTGGAACATCATGTCTCGCTCCATCCACCAATGCCACGTTGCACTACAGACTGTCTAGGAGTTGGCAGATGCTTTAGTCCAGGTCTGGGAGGAGATCCCTCAGGAGACCATCCGCCACCTCATCAGGAGCATGCCCAGGCATTGTAGGGAGGTCATACAGGCACGTGGAGGCCACACACACTACTGAGCCTCATTTTGACTTATTTTAAGGACATTACATCAAAGTTGGATCAGCCTGTAGTGTGGTTTTCCACTTTAATTTTGAGTGTGACTCCAAATCCAGACCTCCATGGGTTGATAAATTTGATTTCCATTGATAATTTTTGTGTGATTTTGTTGTCAGCACATTCAACTATGTAAAGAAAAAAGTATTTAATAAGAATATTTCATTCATTCAGATCTAGGATGTGTTATTTTAGTGTTCCCTTTATTTTTTTGAGCAGTGTATATTTCTTTTTAAATAGCTTATTGACTACTTTTGAGGAATTGGGATGTCAAATGTTTAGTGCCGTTTTCTGTGCAGTTCTATTTTAATTTAGACTTCAGATAGACTAGTCCTGGGCAATGCAGGCGGAAATCCAACATTCCACACACCTTGCCAAAAAATAAGGAAATGGACTTTAATTCTATAAATACCCTCAAATTATATATCTATTGCAACAGGTAATATTCAGTTGGTTGGCTTGTACATTATGTGGTAAATTAAATCACTCAACTTGGTGGCTACAGATGATTAAAGTTCACCAGCTAGAACAGGAACCAGAGAGAAGATCCTCTCTTTAGAACTCAGATATCCATCTCCCCAATCCATTCTAAACTCTGATAAACACAGTTAAATTCCCCCTCCAGATGCTTTAACCATCTGTAAAAAGTCACATTCCCATGACATCTCAATACAAACCCAAAGCTGGCCAAAGAGGAACCGTGGAGAATGTCCACAATACAAATATTTAAAAAATGGATATGCCTGTAACGGTGCGTGGGTAAAATCACTGGGGAACTAAAATCCCCCCCCCCCCCCTCAAGAAAATATATATAACCTGTTAATTCATATGCCTTGCAACTGTGATATATATGCCAAAAGGCTGGGACAATAAGACAGTAGCAGAATAAATTCAACCAAACTTTGTTTTATCACAGAACCGGATAGGAACCTCTGTCCAGTGAAGACCACAAAACATATTGCATGTACAGTAACATAAGCAAGTTAATGTTTCCGATATTGTTGGAAAATTAAATAACAATTGCTTTAGAACCACAGAGAGTTACTGCAAGTCGCAAAGGAAACAGGAGCTGCCTCCACTATTCCAGCACCATTTCACCGTCATCAAATCACCTCTGCTTAGTCTAAAACACTAACAACTAAAAGATACCAAAAACAATCTAGTCCAATCAATGTAAGCTAAATGTGGCTGTCCATTGTTCTGATTTGTGTGTGTGTGTTCGTGCAAGTAGAAAATCATGTTGACTCACCAATGCCATCCTCCTCTCTCTCATGTTGATGAAACGGTATATCACTTGGTCATACAGTACACGCTTTTATTTTTTGTTATCCTAGAATTAAGTAAAACCACAAGTCCAATTCCCTATCTCCATCCATGGCTAATTTAGTAAATGAGTTTTTTTCTTTGGTGCGCCAGGACCATTCACAGCTCAGCTCAATGCTGATGGCAATTCTTTTAATGCTTTTTTTTGTCATGGGAGGCCAGATCCTCACTGGCTTCTCTTGCTTACAATGCTACGGGCGGCAACAATGTCATACTGGTTTGGAGCAGACATCATCAGATAGATGACCTACACATGGAGACAGAGGGGCGCTGTTTCACTCACTCAGATGCTGTCTCCTATGAGATACATTCATTCTCTTCGGAATTGAAGGAAAATTATGAAAACACAGACGAAAAATGATTCAATCTGTTTTTTTATATTTTTAGGTCAAATAAAAATAAAATTTGGTGGGGGGGGGGGGGCTGGCTTCCCTTGGCATCCATGAATACATGCCACCGGGATATGCTCAACTACAGCACATGGTGTAAATCATAAGCCCAGTCCAGACCTGCTTGGTGTATTGAACCTGCCAATAAAACCCCAGTCAGTGCTCTCTCTGGAGCCTGAGTCAGTGGGACATCTGTAACTATAGGCCATGGGCCTGCTGGGTGGTAGGTACTAAGCTTCATAAGTGACATACCCACTCACCTGGCTCAGCAGGGGGTGTGTGCGATCTGGGTACACATATGTGTAGAACCTCAGAATCACCCTAGCAGCAGTGAATCAGGATACAGACTCAGTCTAGGGAGCGGCAAAGGCTTAGAGACCCTCCTCCTATTCATCTTGTCTGGAGACTTGAGTGATGACCAGCTTTCACAGGCCTTTACCCTTCACTCAAACTCCTGCTGAAGCCCTGCCACCGCTGCATTTGTTTATGGAACATATCAGCAAAGAATCTGCAAGGTCCTTACTTGAGTTTGTGATGTCCCTAAATCTCTACAGGACAAATGGGCATGCAATAGCCACTGCTTTATTTAAGAATGATCTTTGAGAATAGGCCCTAATGAGGAGAAATGAAAAGAGAATATTGATATTCTGCTGCAGAAGTGACAGACGAGTCTTGACAGAGAGATAATAGTAGAAAGACCTGCTACACAGGAACATGGGAGTGTGCGTGGGGTTGAAAGGTTAGAAGTGAGAGGTTCAGAACAGAGCTTGTATCCACACTTCCAATTGACAAACTAACACACTGTAAAATAGACATATAGTAATGACCAAAAGTCCATAAAATCATGATGAAAACCATAACAATATGCTTATTTTAACTACTGCAGTGCAACTTGGAACCAAAAACTTATGTCATGAGATTTTACAAAAAACTGGCCCTTAACTTGTCATTTCAAGAGCATATGGCCTTGGGGCCGTTGTAGTCATTGTGCTATTGTCCTACAAAACTCCTCTCCAACTCTCCTTTGTTTGGTGTCAAGGGGGGGGGGGGGGATTACATACACTGTACAGTGCACACAGAACAGGGTCATCAAGCCTCTCCAAAGGAGGCATCTCCTCACACCCGGCATTCACCCTCTCTGTGACGTGACTGTGAAACCATGTAGATGTGTGGTTACATAAGAGGCAAGCATCCGATAAAAGTATGTAACATGTGCAGTAGTCAATCTGTAAGATAATTAAAAACCCACAATCATTCGGAAGGAACCATCCTTTCCCAACAGAACCTTCACAAATTATCTCGATGACATCATCATCAGCAAAGACACCACTGATATGTGGAATCTACTACTGGAAATATGTCAGCAACATGAATCGCACAGAGAAACAGCAGCTCAGTCAGACTGGTTCTTCAAATGGACTGCTATAACATCGTTGATCATGTTGAACAATCATGCTAAATTAGGTACTTACATCGTAGGCCTCTCTGCTGTTCCTCAGCCAGCAGCGGCTCAGCTCACTCAGCTCCACAATGGGCTGCACCTTCAGCCTCACAGAGTCCCCAGACTGACGGATCTTCTCAACGATCTCGTCCCGGCTCTTACTCTCCACGTTGTGCCCATTGATCTCAACCAACCTGTCTCCAGGCACCAGCCCCAGCGCCAGGTCCTTGGTCCCGGCTCCAGGCTCAGCGAAGTGAACCACGCGGCGGTAGGTCCCACCATCAGGCTGCTGGTCCAACATGGTTGTGCGGCGCAAGGAGAAGCCAAAGTCTCCTGTGTTGCGACGCTGTAGCTCCAGTTCCCTGGGCTCGGGCATGGGCAGCGCCAAGACGCCAGGCAGCTGCAGGTTTGCCGGGAAGGTCTTCTCGACCACCTCTGGGATATGAACCCTCTTCCCAGCCCAGCCGTGGCCCTGGAGATGCAGATGGGAGTCATGTCTGTGGTGGTCAAACACCTTGTTCTCTATCTGGGGAGATGGTTGTGTTGAGCTTGGTGTGGAGGCCTCAGAGACACTCTCCTCTTTGTTTTTCTGGGAGGAATGGCGCTTCATGACCTGGCCCACCTGGGAGTTCTGCTTTGCCAGGCTGCCGAATTTTGCCGCTCGCTCCTTAACAGAGGTGCGACAGGGATCCTGTCCCCACTCCCCCTGGATGTCATCACTGGAGCTGGCGGCACTCATCTGGCCCAAGTCCAGGACCATACTGCCACGGTTGCTGAAGCGATCAGCATCTAGATCAGTAAGGCTGAGCTCTGTGTTGCTGGCTACCTTAATAGGGATGGGGCTGGAGATCTCCAGCTTGCCTTTGTTGTCCCGCTTAGAGCCTCCTCGGTGGAGGTTGAAGAAGCCTCGCCGCTGGCTCATTTCCTCCAGACTATTCAGTTCTGCCTGGGACATCCTCTCCTTTTTGTCCTTTTTGTCCTTCTTCCTCTCATCCTTGTCTTTGTCTTTCTTGATCAGATGAAACATATTTCGCTCCAAATAGCAACCCCCTCAAGGTTGGTTTGTGTAGGTTTAAACCAGGGGGGTTCCATACACAAGTGAAGTTTCAGTTCAGGCTTTCAACCCTGGTCATGGAAGCATCTGGGTGACAGTTAGGAATGTCATCAACAGAGGGGCCCTGAGGAGAGAGGAGACTATAAAGTAAGTCTTAGGCAATAATCCAAAAATCATCCAATACAATGGCAATGAGATATCATTACAGATCATGTGTCATGCCCATGGCTAAAGACAAACCCTCATGACATGCAAGAAACCTGTGAAATATAATGTGTCATGCATGTTTATCCAGAACATAAGGGTATGTGTCAGCTTTACAAAGCAATGCATTTCAATGTGTCAATTAACTTAAAATCACCAAGGACTAGGTAGAAGAAACCCGACACGGTTGTTGTAGTGAGGGTATCACATGTGTTAGAGGCTGCCTTTCATTAAATAACAATGCTGCTTCTTCTCTCTGTGAAACTTCTCAAAACCACTGCACTGACATGATATTAAGAGGACACTTCTCTAAACAGATTATTATGTGGTGTCCTAAAGAAGTTGGTATGCTGATGTCGTGTAACATTTAATTGATGTGACAAATACTATTATTTGCAGGTTGTCGGTGGGGAGGATATGGCACTTAATAATGCAAAGAGAGTGTGTCCCTGTGGACCCTTCATTAAAAACGAATGTGCTCGAAGAAAAGAGACCAGTAGGAGTTCTGTGTTTCTGAAGTAGACCCCCTTTACACCAGTACCGTCCTGAGGAACCAAAGAATATGGCTAGCTGTCACAGCGAAACAATTTATAAATCTGTGTATGAATCATCTTCCAATCAGGTTGGTGATTCAAAAGGCATTCCCTTCCTGACCACCTCACTCCAGCCTCACTGTTACACATCAACTAAGCTACTGATCCTCCCCGTGCGTTTCGTGCCGCATGGCACTGCATTGAGAAGCACATGCATGCAAACACTGAGTAGACAATCTAAAAACTAAAGGATATAAACTAAAATACAAACCGGCAATATCACAGTAGCCTATAATGTCTGCAATACGATAGCGTATGCGAGCCACTTACCCTATAACTATCCACAGTGAGAAATAATGACATTAACGTAAATCAATGTGACCAGTTTGGTTACACCTGAAACATATCCCTAACATAATTGATACATTGTCGCTGTCTACTCGTGTATCCACTACTGTGGATAGGTTACTGTCGCGGCTAGTAACAGTTTGGTCATAATGCGCTCACAGCTACTTTGCCTTCATTATCATACCGGTGGCTTCAGATGACAAACAGTTTCATCGAGAGAGGAAAGATGTACAGACCCGGGTCTATTTATGTATTTTATCAGGGGACTTCTAGGTTACTCACCACTCAGTGATATGCAGGTTTAGAGTTGGTGAACTGTCCGATGAAGGGTTGAGCGAGATTGTCAGTAGCTTTTCACCAGTTTACTGTACAGTGTCGATGCAGGGCAGTCGAGAAGTCCAGTCTTTTAAAGCAATAGTTACCGTCAGCCGGTTCGCAGTGACCCCTCCTGGCTGATTTGAGGACATATAGGGACCCAGCCTCAGCCCAGCGAAAAAAAGATGGGAGGGATCATAGACTGATTGGGAAACAGTGTGGAAGTAGTCTGTTGACTAACCTGTGCATTTAGCGTACTTTAGAACAGGACTCTCCAACCCGGTTCCTGGAGAGCTACCCTCATGTAGGTTTTTGCTCCAAACCCAGTTGTAATTGACCAGGAGTGAAAACCTACAGTATTGTATCTCTCCAGGAATAGGGTTAGAGAGCCCTGCATTGAATGATTGTGTGCAAAAAATATATATTATCTTAGTAGGTTATAGGTCCCTACTGTAGGCTACTGATACAGGCTATTGTCTGTAATTTCATATAAATAAGCATGTCAAAAGTAGCCTAGTCTATAGGCCTGGCCTAGGCTATTGTAGCCATACTTCCTAACTTTGTCAATTTTTTTCCCAATTGAACAGGCTCATTTTTGATAGAAAATATTATGTAGGATCATTAACAATTAAACAAAAGTTTGGAAAGTTAAACTCAGCAAAAAAAGAAAATCCTCTCACTGTCAACTGTGTTTATTTTCAGCAAACTTAACATGTGTAAATATTTGTATGAACATATGATTCAACAACTGAGACATAAACTGAACACGTTCCACAGACATGTCACTAACAGAAATTGAATAATGTGCCCCTGAACAAAGGGGGGGTTCCAAATAAAAAGTAACAGTCAGTATTTGGTGTGGCCACCAGCTGCATTAAGTACTGCAGTGCATCTCCTCCTCATGGACTGCACCAGATTTGCCAGTTCTTGCTGTGAGATGTTACCCCCCTCTTCCACCAAGGCACCTGCAAGTTCCCGGACATTTCTGGGGGGAATGGCCCTAGCCCTCACCCTCCGATCCAACAGGTCCCAGATGTTCTCAATGGGATTGAGATCCGTGCTCTTCGCTGGCCATGGCAGAACACTGACATTCCTGTCTTGCAGGAAATCACACACAGAACGAGCAGTATGGCTGGTGGCATTGTCATGCTGGAGGGTCATGTCAGGATGAGCCTGCAGGAAGGGTACCATATTTATTTTTATTTATTTTTTACCTTTATTTAACTAGGCAAGTCAGTTAAGAACAAATTCTTATTTTCAATGACGGCCTAGGAACAGTGGGTTAACTGCCTGTTCAGGGGCAGAACGACAGATTTGTACTTTGTCAGCTTGAGGGTTTGAACTTGCAACCTTCCGGTTCCTAGTCCAATGCTCTAACCAATAGGCTACCCTGCCGCCACAAGGGAGGAGGATGTCTTCCCTGTAAAGCACAGCATTGAGATCACCTGCAATGACAACAAGCTCAGTCCGATGATGCTTTGACCCACGCCCCAGACCATGACGGACCCTCCACCTCCAAATCGATCCCGCTCCAGAGTACAGGCCTCGGTGTAACGCTCAGTCCTTCGATGATAAACACAAATCCGACCATCACCCCTGGTGAGACAAAACCACGACTCGTCAGTGAAGAGCACTTTTTGCCAGTCCTGTCTGGTCCAGCGACGGTGGGTTTGTGCCCATAGGCGACGTTGTTGTCGGTGATGTCTGGTGAGGACCTGCCTTACAACAGGCCTACAAGCCCTCAGTCCAGCACCTCTCAGCCTATTGCAGACAGTCTGAGCACTGATGGAGGGATTGTGCGTTCCTGGTATAACTCAGGCAGTTGTTGTTGCAGTCCTGTACCTGTCCCGAAGGTGTGATGTTCGGATGTACCGATCCTGTGCAGGTGTTGTTACACGTGGTCTGCCACTGCGAGGACGATCAGCTGTCCATCCTGTCTCCCTGTTGCGCTGTCTTAGGTATCTCACAGTACGGACATTGCAATTTATTGCCCTTCATGCAGATGAGCAGGGACCCTGGGCATCTTTCGTTTGGTGTTTTTCAGAGTCAGTAGAAAGGCCTCTTTAGTGTCTTAAGCTTTCATAACCGTGACCTTAATTGCCTACCATCTGTAAACTGTTAGTGTCTTAATGACCGTTCTAGATGCAATTTCGAAATTTGGCTGTGCACCAGGAGTTTTTCTCTTGTTATATCAGTCACTGAAAGTCACTCAATTAATGTTTATTAATTGTTAATGGTTCATTGAACAAGCATGGGAAACAGTGTTTAAACCCTTTACAATAAAGATCTTTGAAGTTATTTGGATTTTTACTCATTTTCTTTGAACGACAAGGTCCTGAAAAAGGGAAATTTCTTGTTTTGCTGAGTTTATATCTTACATGACCATTTAGGAAAACAAATCAAGTGTATTTAAAAAAAAAATACAATCCTCATCTGGACTAACGTTGAATGGCATGTGGTTCGTCATACACAAAGGACCATGATAAAGGCATTTCAGAAAAGCATAGTCCCTAACTGTTCATCATTTAAAGGGATAGTTAACACAAATTACAAAATAACACTTCAGTTTCCTTAGCCTCTAAGCCAGGGGTGTCAAACTCATTCCACAGAGGACTGAGTGTCTGTGTGTTTGTGTTTTTTTCTTTCAATTAAGACCTAGACAACCAGGTGAGGGGAGTTCCTTACTCATTGGTGACCTTAATTCAACAATCCAATACAAGGGTGGAGCAAAAACATGCAGACATTCGACCCTCGGTGGAATGAGTTTGACACGAGCTGTAAGCAGTCTTTGAACAAGGTATGACAGCAATCCATGCTTCGGGTTCATTTCCTTGGCACCAAATGCATCTGTGGAACAAATCTCATTCGAGTCATGGGACCAATATTTGTCACGCATCATGTTAAAATCATCTATAAGTGACTTTGTTGAGCTTTACAATCAATTTCAGATACTTTTGGATGATTTGGACATGATGCACGGAAAATGCTAATATCGGTCCCATGACTTGAATGGGATTTGTGTTACAAATGTTAAAACGTTAGCATTTAGAAGCCATGCAAGGGGAAAAAAACAAAGCATGGATTGCTGAAATACCTTGTCCAGTATCTGTTTACAGTGTAAAGAAACCAATGTGATAATTTATCATTTGAGTGAACTATCCCTTTAACAGCTGTCCTACTTTACTTGGTTAGAGTTCAGATGTAGGTGTAGCATATCTCCTTTATTCTTTGCCTGTTTCGATGATATGTTTCTTTTCATAGGCTACATGGAACAAAACACAATAGTATTCACTGTTAATTCTGGAATCATTTTATTCAGTGATCTACAAAAATGTATGACATTGTTTTCCTGGAGATCCAATTTACCAAACCAAGGCATCTAAAGTTAGTGCTTGGTTCTGAAATGGGCTCACTGCTCAACAGTGCATTCTTGATACATTCTTTGCTACGAAGTTCACAACTAGTTCACTACAGATGCTCTCCTTCCCTAATGGAATTTTGGGCAATTTTGTTTTTCTTATTGTTTTTCATGTGAACACAGTCCGAGTGAACACATTCTCAGTTGCTCAAAAGATACCTCGTTAAAGTTACTCAAGTCATCTTCTAATCAAGAGGAAAAGAGCAATTTTCTCTAAGAATCACTAGATTCTAACATGAGGTAAAACTGGTATGGTACTGAGAAAATCATTTTATGACAAAATGCCCCCCAAAAACTTTAACAATAATAGCTTGATAAATGGTCAAAATAATTAGTTTATTGTACAGTGCATTCGGGAAAGTATTCAGACCCCTTGACTTCTTCCACATTTTGTTTCGTCACAGCCTTATTCTCAAATGGATTAAATGAAATGTTTTCCTCATCAATCTACACACAATACAGAAATACATTATTTATATAAGTATTCAGACCCTTTCCTGTAAGACTCGAAAATGAGCTCAGGTGCATCCTGTTTCCATTGATCATCCTTGAAATGTTTCTACAACTTGATTGGAGTCCACCTGTGTTAAATTCAATTGATTGGACATGATATGGAAAGGCACACACCTGTCTATATAAGGTCCCACAGTTGACAGTGCATGTCAGAGCAAAAACCAAGCCATGAGGTCGAAGGAATTGTCCCTAGAACTCCGAGATATGAAGTTTGGAACCACCAAGACTATTCTTAGGCTGCCCGGCCAAAATTAGCAATCAGGGGAGAAGGGTCTTGGTCAGGGGGGTGACCAAGCACCCGATGGTCACTTTGACAGAGCTCCAGAGTTCTTCTGTGGAAAGACAATCATCACTGCAGCACTCCACCAATCAGGCCATTATTGTAGAGTGGCCAGAAGGAAGCCACTCCTCAGTAAAAGACACATGACAGCCCGCTTGGAGTTTCCCGAAAGGAACCTAAAGGACTCATGAGAAACAAGATAATCTGGTCTGATGAAATCAAGATTGAACTCTTTGGCCTGAAAGCTAAGCATCACATCTGGAGGAAACCTGGCACCATCCCTACGGTGAAGCATGGTGGTTGCTGCAACATGCTGTGGGCATGTTTTTCAGCGGCAGGGACTGGAAGACTAGTCAGGATCGAGGGAAAGAGCCTTGATGAAAACCTGCTACAGAGCACTCAGGACCTTGGACTGGGGTGAAGGTTCACCTTCCAATAGGACAACGCCCCTAAGCACACAGTCAAGACAATGCAGAAGTTGCTTCGGGACAAGTCTCTGAATGTGCTTGAGTGGCCCAGCCACTCAACCCAATCAAACATCTCTGGAGAGACCTGAAAATAGCTGTGCAGCGATACTCCCCATCCAACCTGACAGAGCTTGAGAGGATCTGCAGAGAAGAATGTGAGAAACTCCCAAATACAGGTTTACCAAGCTTGTAGCGTGATACCCAAGAAGACTTGAGGCTGTCATCGCTGCCAAAGCTACTACAACAAAGTATTGAGTAAATGGTCTGAACACTTATGTAAATGTGATATTTCAGTTAAAGTTTTTTTGTACATTTGCAGGAATTTCTTAACCTGTTTTTGCTTTGTCATTATTGGGTATTGTGTGTAGATTGATGAAAAAAATAGGTTAAGGATCATTTTAGGATAAGGCTGTAACGTAACAAAATGTGAGAAAAGTCGAGGGGTCTGAATACTTTCCGAATGCACTGAATATGTTGTAATAGTGGCAAGTGTTATGTCCTTTTGAAACCAAATCATTGGTTATATTATAGATGTTATATGAATAGTTACCAAGGTGGTTGCATTTGTACCCATGTACACTCCAGGCATAAGCAACACATTTTCTTTTAGTTAGAGTAGTAGAATACACAAGGTGCAATTTAGAAATTTGGCTGTGCATCAGAAGATTTTCTCTTGTTCTATCAGTCACTGAAAGTCACTCAATTAGCCATGTCAGCTAATCATTTTTTGATTAGTAAGTTATTCTAGCCAGTTATCTAAACATGTAATAATCATGGCCAAATACTGACCGGGCATGCAGAGCAGGTGCCCAGGGACCGTGACCTCCAGGGGGAACCTCATTGATCCAGGGGGCCCTCTCATTCAGATATCATTAACATGTCAAGTATTGACAAAATGTGTAGAATTGCAGAAAGCTTGCTTTAAAACTGGAACATTTCCCTACTCCTTAAAGTAAAATGTGTAGAATTGCAGAAAGCTTGCTTTAAAACTGGAACATTTCCCTACTCCTTAAAGTAAAATGTGTAGAATTGCAGAAAGCTTGCTTTAAAACTGGAACATTTCCCTACTCCCTAAGGTAAAATGTGTAGAATTGCAGGAAATTAACTTTTAAACATACATTTTTCCCATAGCATGCAAAGGAGGAGAACCCATAGTATGCAAAAGCACACAGACTGTATGTGCTCACATTTATGTTTGTACAGGGCCAGCCCTAGCCTTTTGGGGACCCTAAGCAGGATTTGGTTAGTGGGCCACCCCACTTCTCGGGCAAAACATTTTAATTAAATCTCGCTAAGGGCCCCCAAAAGGCTTGGGTCCGGCCCTGTACACAGAAATGTGAGCATGTAGTCTGTATGGTTTTGCATACTATAGGTTCTCCTCTTTTGTGTGCTATGGGAATTTCTCAAGATTAACTGCAAAAGACTTAAATGACTGTTGCTTTTGTACTCTGTCTTACTGTAAACAACTGAAATCAATCGTCAGATGAACAAATGCAATCAGAGGAGGAAGCAAGGGAAGAATATTTAAAGGAAAGGACAGATTGATAGTTCACAGCCAGGACTTCTTGCCTCTGCCTGTTTTGGACATGTTGACCAGTTTGGCCTTAGTGCGTTCTTTCTCATCTGGGCTCCTCTTGGAGGTGCACTCTACTATGGAGTCCGTCTCAAAGGAGATGGCAGGGGTGTGGGTTGACAAGATGCCACTGCTCTTCTCCTGGGACATGGGAGGGGGGGTCTGCAGGACCACCCTGCCTCGTAGGGAGTGTTTGAGCTGCAGCAGCAGAGGGTTGTGGTTGTGATACAGGTCCATGCGTTCCACAGGGTCCCTCTCTGGCTCGCAACATGTGGAGCAGGCCGAGCACAATACATGGAAAATATAGACCCAGCCCAGGTAGTGCAGCTCCACAATGTTCATGATGAAGCATCCCAGGCTGATGCTGAACATGAAGTTGAGGAAGATGGTCTTCTCCGTGGCACGAGACACGAAGCAGTCAGTCCGGTTGGGACAGGGGTAGGTCTCACAGCGGAACAGGTGAGGCACTTCAAAGCCAAACAAGTAGTACTGGCCCACCAGGAAGGCTATCTCCATGATGGAGCGCAGCACCACATGGATGATGTAGGTCAGTAGTACCTGGCTGGACAGCTCGGTGGGGTCCTCCCCCACCTCCCTCAAGTCCTCCTCCAGTAGGCTTTGCTCCACACACTCCCCTTCCCGGGCGCCCCACTCCTCCTCATAGTGGGGGTTGAAGGAGGGGCTGCTGGCCCCCACGGCTTCCCCACCCTCCACCCCTACATGTTTGAGCCTTTCACATGCAGGAGGGTGCTTGGCGACCACCTGGATCTTCTCAATCTCTAACTTCTCGTCCTTGGCGATCTTGTGCAACACGTAGACAATGTAGAAGATGGACGGTGTGGAGACAAGTACGATCTGGAAGACCCAGAAGCGCAGGTGTGAGACAGGGGCGAAGGTGTCATAGCAGACGTTGTTGCAACCAGGCTGCAGGGTGTTGCAGGTGAACTTAGACTGCTCATCGCTGTACACCGCGTCCCCTACCAGGGTCACCAGTAGGATGCGGAATATAAGCAGCATGGTCAGCCAGATCTTGCCGATCACCGTGGAGTGGTTCTGCACCTCCGTTAGGAAGCGGCCAAGAATGGACCAGTCTCCCATTTCTTAACCTGGGGGAACACAGATGAAGAATAAACAGCAGCAGGCCTATGCTGTGTTGAACCCACCACACTACAACAGAATTATGCCCCACAGACAACTCAATATTAATGCTACATCATTAATCTTTTGAAGGAGTGAGACATCGATGGAGCCTGCTCATCTGCAACACTGTCTTATTTCCTTGTACTTTATCAACATCTTTTAATAAGTGAGCCATCAATACATGTTAGTCTCACTACTGAAAATGTAGTGTCTATTGCAGGATGGGCTCATGCTCAGTGAACAGAACCATGAAGCCATCAAACACATCAACATCCATGAGGAGCCTCAAAATACTTAGCTGAATTGTCTTTTCATGTCGGCTTTTTGTACTTTCCCATTGATACAGATTAGTGTCTTTATGTGAACACAGAATTTATTTACAAATAAAAAGACGAACTGTTTACAAACTATGTTTGAGCCCTTCTCTATGTGTTATGTCGATGTTTTTGGTTTTATATACAGTTGAAGTCTTAAGTTTACATAAACCTTAGCCAAATACATTTAAACTCAGTTTCACAATTCCTGACATTTAATCCTAGTAAAAATTCCTTGTTTTAGGTCAGTTAGCATCACCACTTTACTTTAAGAATGTGAAATGTCAGAATAATAGTAGAGAGAATTATTTATTTCGGCTTTTATTTCTTTCCTCACATTCCCATTGGGTCAGAGGTTTACATACACTCAATTAGTATTTGGTAGCGTTGCATTTAAATTGTTTAACTTGGGTCAAACCCACAATAAATTGGGTGAATTTTGGCTCATTCCTCCTGACAGAGCTGGTGTAACTGAATCAGGTTTGTAGGCCTCCTTAATCACACACGCTTTTTTCAGTTCTGCCCATGAATGTTCTAAAGGATTGAGGTCAGGTCTTTGTGATGGCCACTCCAATACCTTGACTTTGTTGCCCTTAAGCCATTTTGCCACAACTTTGGAAGTACGCTTGGGGTCATTGTCCATTTGGAAGACCCATTTGCGACCAAGCTGTAACTTCCTGACTGACGTCATGAGATGTAGCTTCAATATATCCACATAATTTTCCTTCCTCATGATGCCATCTATTTTGTGAAGTGCACCAGTCCCTCCTGCAGCAAAGCACCTTCACAACATGATGCTGCCACCCCCGTGCTTCACGGTTGGGATGGTGTTCATCGGCTTGCAAGCATCCCCCTTTTTCCTCCAAACATAACGATGGTCATTATGGCCAAACAGTTTCATCAGTCCAGAGGATTTTCTCCAAAACGTACGATCTTTGTCCCCATGTGCAGTTGCAAACTGTAGTCTGAATTTTTATGGCGGTTTTGGAGCAGTGGCTTCTTCCTTGCTGAGCGGCCTTTCAGGTTGGGTCGATATAGGACTCGTTTTACTGTGGATATAGATACTTATGTACCTGTTTCCAACCAGCATCTTCACAAGGTCCTTTGCTGTTGTTCTGGGATTAATTTGCACTTTTCACACCAAAGTACGTTCATCTCTAGGAGACAGAACGGGTCTCCTTCCTGAGCGGTATGATGGCTGCGTGGTGCCATGGTGTTTATACGCCTTCAGGTGTTTGGAAATTGCTCCCAAGAATGATCCAGACTGGTGGAGGTCTACAATATTTTTTTCTGAGGTCTTGGCTGATATTTCTTTTGATTTTCTCATGATGTCAAGCAAAGAGGCACTGAGTTTGAAGGTAGGCCTTGAAATACATCCACAGGTACACCTCCAATTGACTCAAATGATGTCAATTAGCCTATCAGAAGCTTCTAAAGCCATGACATCATTTTCTGGAATTTTCCAAGCTGTTTAAAGGCACTGTGAACTTAGTGTATGTAAACTTCTGACCCACTAGAATTGTGATACAGTGATTTATAAGTGAAATAATCTGTCATTAAACAATTTTTGGAACAATTACATGTGTCATGCACAAAGTAGATGTCCTAACCGACTTGCCAAAACTACAGTTTGTTAACAAGATATTTGTGGAGTGGTTGAAAAATGAGTTTTAATGACTCCAACCTAAGTGTATGTAAACTTCTGACTCCATCTGTATGTGTTGTTTAATTTAGTGATCTTGGTTATTCTAAATACTATGGGAAAAAATGCTTCATTTAAATGATTATGATGTAGAAAGAGAAAATGAAAAATAGGTTACACTCTAATAATACCAACAGACACAAACTACATAACTAATAATAATACCTCACTAATTGAATAAATGTACACTTTGTAAATGTACCCTACCCCTCCACTCAACCTATTCAACAACAGTCCATGGTGAAAAGGAAAACACTGACTGCAGACTGTCATTGCCAAAATGCAAAAACAGCTGAAAATGTCCACATGGCACATACAGATCCTAATAAATTATTTCTGGAGGAACTTACCTTAGGAAAATGTCTTTCTTTCCTATCCAAATCTGGAAAAATGCCAAAGCAAGCAATCTGCATAACTATATTTGATGTGGGAGATGGTTGCTGGACGTTATGGAGTCTATTGAGCTGGATGAGGAGAGAATGGGCTGACCAGACATATTCCCAAACTCTGAAACACTCATTGTACTGTATGTGAACAAAGGCTTTCAACATACAGTGGGACAAAGACTTAAATGTACAATGGGGGGCACCTTTTCTGAACAGCTGTTCACAGTCAAGCATAGAGTTCAAAGAACGTGCTGGAAAAAAATTGCAACAATACTGATTTGTGAATTGATATCTGCCTGCTTTTAAAAGGTAGAGCTGAGGAAATGGGATAAAAATCAATCATGTGAGACACCCATACCTATCTATTTACAATTTGCTGGATAATTGCAATAAAATAAAGTAATGGTCAACCTTTAGGATAATATAATTCTAAAGCATCTTCATAACCATGTCTTTATTTCAACATAACCAGCTAAATTTACAATGACAATTCCAGGTGGCAGTACTACTAGGTCTACTATTGGATGTATAGTTATCCACAGATCCACTTGCTGAGTCAGTCCTTGTTTTTACAGATTCATTTATCCCAATGCCCTGAAACCTTATACCAGTTGAGTTATCAGCCATCCGCAAAGTAAAAACAAACAGGCTAATCTGCAAATGTTCTCATTTTCCATCTTGTTAGTATTGTGGCTTGGTCAGGCCTAATTTATTGTAGATCATTAGTTAGCAGTTAGGAACACTCAGGACACAAGGTCAAAACAATAGGTGTACAATCCCTTACAAAAGACACTGGCAATATGTGTTTCTCTATTTCATTTAGATATTTTGTATTGAAGCATATAACTATTTTCTATAATATACATGATTTAGGAAACAATTCTCGCCATTGGCACAGGTTGAGAACAGTTAATGATCCTTCCACATAGAATTGGCTTTCCAGACATATAGATCTTTTGTCAGGTGATATTTCCATTTATTGCACATATAAAATATAAACGACATACAGCTACTGTGCATATATAATTACTGTACAACCTGAAGAGAGGTGCATTCCATTCACCTTCTACTGATGTTAAGAACTGCATGCTCTCTCCTCTCACCTTGGTCACAAGGGCCCAGTTTTTCAAAAGTCACTTTGATGGATTTTGGCAATCAGATAGGATTAAAAATTTGAATTGTTTTTTTCAAAACTAAAAAATTTGATTCTGATCTTCCGGATAGGGATTTCGCAATTCAATCTGACCTTTAATCAGGATTAAACGTCATTTTTGCGTTATTCAAAACTCAAAGGTAGTGATTAGCATAGCTTTAATGCCGAAAATCAGGATTATCTTGATCTCACTGGAAGGGTGGATTCAGGGTGGATTTAGAAAGCCGAAAGGCACTACAACCAATACATTTCAATGTAACTAATGTGAAAAGGTTTAAAAAACATTCTTACATCTGAAAATCAAAGGTTTGTTATGTTAAATGAAAGCGCGAACCACAGCATTTAACCAAGGCAAGGTGACTGGGAACATGGATGAGTACAAAAAGACCAGATATGCCTTCTGTAAGACAATCAAACAGGCAAAATGTCAGTCCAAAGACAAAGTGGAGTTGCAATTCAATGGCTCATACGTTCAGTGCATTCGGAAAGTATTCAGACCCCTTCACTTTTTACACACTTTGTTACGTTACAGCCTTATTCTAAAATTGATTAAATTGTTTTTTTCCCTCAACTCTACACACAATACCCCATAATGACAAAGCAAAAACTGTCTTTTAGAAATGTTTGCTAAATTATTAAAAAATAACTAAAATATTACATTTACATAAATATTCAGAACCTTTACTCAGTACTTTGCTGAGGAACCTTTGGCAGCGATTACAGCCTCGAGGCTTCTTGGGTATGACGCTACAAGGTTGGCACACCTTTATTTTGGGAGGTTCTCACATTCTTCTCTACAGATCCTCTCAAACTCTGTCAGGTTGGATGGGGAGCGTCGCTGCACAGCTATTTTAAAGTCTCTCCAGAGATGTTTGATCGGGTTCAAGTCCGGGCTCTGGCTGGGCCACTCAAGGACAATCAGAGACTTGTCCCGAAGCCACTTCTGCGTTGTCTTGGCTGTGTATTTAGTGTCAATGTCCTGTTGGAAGGTGAACCTTCATCCCAGTCTGAGGTCCTGAGAGCTTTGGAACAGGTTTTCATCAAGGATCTCTGTACTTTGCTGTGTTCATCTTTGCCTCAATCATGACTAGTCTCCCAGTCCCTGCAGCGGAAAAACATCCCCACAGCTTGATTCTGCCACCACCATTTTGTATTTATTTAACCAGGTAGGCCAGTTGAGAACAAGTTCTCATTTACAACTGCGACATGGCCAAGATAAAGCAAAGCAGTGTGACAAAAACAACAACACAGAGTTACACATGGGATAAACAAATGTACAGTCAACAACACAATAGAAAAAATATATGTACAGTGTGTTCAAATGTAGTAAGGTTAGGGAGGTAAGGCAATAAATAGTCCATAGTGGCGAAATAATTACGATTTAGCATGAACACTGGAGTGATAGATGTGCAGATGATGATGTGCAAGTAGAGATACTGGGGTGCAAAAGAACAAAAAATAAATAACATTATGGGGATGAGGTAGTTGGGTGGGCTATTTACAAATGGGCTGTGTACAGGTACAGTGATCGGTAAGCAGCTCTGACAGCTGATGCTTAAAGTTAGTGAGGGAGATAAAAGTCTCCAGCTTCAGCTATTTTTGCAATTCGTTCCAGTCATTGACAGCAGAGAACTGGAAGGAAAAGCGGCCAAAGGATGCTTCACCGTAGGGATGGTGCCAGGTTTCCTTCAGACGTGACGCTTGGCATTCAAGTCAAGAGTTCAATCTTGGTTTCATCAGACCAGAGACAATAGTATTCTTGGTCACCTCCCTGACCAAGGCCTCCCCCAATTGCTCAGTTTGGCCAGGTGGCCAGAGTCTTGGTGGTTCCAAACTTCTTGTTTGGAAGTTTTTTGGTACCCTTCCCCAGATCTGTGCCTCGATACAATCATATCTCGGAGCTCTAGGGACAATTCCTTCGACCTCATGGCTTGGTTTTTGCTCTGACATGCACTGTCAACTGTGAGACCTTATATAGACAGGAGTGTGCCTTTCCAAATCATGTCCAACAAATGGAATTCTCCACAGGTAGACTACAATCAAGTTGTAGAAACATCTCAAGTATGATCCATGGAAACAGGATGCACCTGAGCTCAATTTCTAGTCTCATAGCGAAGGTTCTGAATACTTATGTAAATAAGGTATTTCGGTTTAAAATGTTAAATACATTTGTAAACAATTCTAAAAACCTGTTTTCACTTTGTCATTATGGGGTATCGTGTGTTGATTGCTGAAGATTTTTTGTATTTAATCCATTTTAGAACAAGGCTGTCACGAAACAAAATGTGGAAGAAGTCAAGGGGTCTGAATACTTTCCGAATTAACTGTATGTGGCAGGGACACCATGTCACGCCCTGGTCTTAGTATTTTGTGTTTTCTATATTTATTTGGTCAGGCTAGGGTGTGACATGGGTTTATTTTGTGTTGTGTTTATGTATGGGGGTTTTTTATAGGTTTTGGGATTGTGGCTTAGTGGGGGTTTTCTAGCAGAGTCTATGGCTGCCTGAGGCGGTTCTCAATCAGAGTCAGGTGATTCTCGTTGTCTCTGATTGGGAACCATATTTAGGTAGCCCGGGTTTCACTGTGTGTTTGTGGGTGATTGTTCCTGTCTCTGTGTTAGTCGTCACCAGACAGGCTGTATAGGTTTTCACGTTCCGTTTCTTGTTTTTGTATTTTGTCGTGTTTATTCATTTCATTAAACATGTATCGAACTAACCACGCTGCATTTTGGTCCGACTCTCCTTCGACGGAAGAAAACCGTAACACTCCAGACTATCATAGATTATAAACTATATCTATTGTTTTTTTGTTGTTGTGTGATTTGGAATAATCCCCTCTACCACACGGAACCCCATTAATCTACTGACGGAACGCAAGAGGTGGCTAATAACAGACCTCTATCCTATGCTAGCTTCCTACCGATGGCCTGGCTAGCTGTCTAAATCGCTGTGACCCCCAACCAACCTCTACTCACTGGACCCTTTTGATCACTCGACTAAGCATGCCTCTCCTTAATGACAATATGCCTTGTCCATTGCTGTTCTGGTTAGTGTTTATTGGCTTATTTCACTGTAGAGCCTCTAGTCCTGCTCACTATACCTTATCCAACCTATTAGTTCCACCACCCACACATGCAATGACCACTCCTGGTTTCAATGATGTTTCTAGAGACAATATCTCTCTCTTCATCACTCAATACCTAGGTTTACCTCCACTGTATTCACATCCTACCATACCTTTGTCTGTACATTATACCTTGATGCTATTTTATCGCCCCCAGAAACCTCCTTTTACTCTCTGTTCCAGACGTTCTAGACGACCAATTCTTATTGCTTTTAGCCGTACCCTTATTCTACTCCTCCTCTGTTCCTCTGGCGATGTAGAGGTGAATCCAGGCCCTGCAGTGCCTAGCTCCACTCCTATTCCCCAGGCGCTCTCTTTTGACGACTTCTGTAACCATAATAGCCTTGGTTTCATGCATGTTAACATTAGAAGCCTCCTCCCTAAGATTGTTCTATTCACTGCTTTAGCACACTCTGCCAACCCAGATGTTCTAGCTGTGTCTGAATCCTGGATTAGGAAGACCACCAAAAATTCTGACATTTTAATCCCAAACTACAACATTTTCAGACAAGATAGAACTGCCAAAGGGGGCGGTGTTGCAATCTATTGCAAAGATAGCCTGCAGAGTTCTGTCCTACTATCCAGGTCTGTACCCAAACAATTTGAACTTCTACTTTTAAAAATCCACCTCTCTAAAAACAAGTCTCTCACCATTGCCGCCTGCTATAGACCACCCTCTGCCCCCAACTGTGCTCTGGACACCATATGTGAACTGATTGCCCCCCATCTATCTTCAGAGCTCATGCTGCTAGGCGACCTAAACTGGAACATGCTTAACACCCCAGCCATCCTACAATCTAAACTTGATGCCCTCAATCTC
The DNA here is from genome assembly GCF_002021735.2 of Oncorhynchus kisutch. Lineage (NCBI taxonomy): Eukaryota > Metazoa > Chordata > Actinopteri > Salmoniformes > Salmonidae > Oncorhynchus > Oncorhynchus kisutch. The sequence continues at coordinate 25,770,305 of NC_034179.2, forward strand.
ACACAAATTATCAATGAACCTACCAGGTACCTCCCCAAAGCCTTAAACACGGGCACCCTCATAGACATCATCCTAACCAACTTGCCCTCTAAATACACCTCTGCTGTCTTCAACTAAGATCTCAGCGATCACTGCCTCATTGCCTGCATCCGTAATGGGTCAGCGGTCAAACGACCTCCACTCATCACTGTCAAACGCTCCCTGAAACACTTCAGCGAGCAGGCCTTTCTACTCGACCTGGCCGGGGTATCCTGGAAGGATATTGATCTCATCCCGTCAGTAGAGGATGCCTGAATATTTTTTTTAAATGCCTTCCTAACCATCTTAAATAAACATGCCCCATTCAAGAAATTTAGAACCAGGAACAGATATAGCCCTTGGTTCTCCCCAGACCTGACTGCCCTTAACCAACACAAAAACATCTGCATTAGCAACGAACAGCCCCCGTGATATGCAGCTGTTCAGGGAAGCTAGAAACCATTATACACAGGCAGTTAGAAAAGCCAAGGCTAGCTTTTTCAAGCAGAAACGTTCTTCCTGCAACACTAACTCAAAAAAGTTCTGGGACACTGTAAAGTCCATGGAGAATAAGAACACCTCCTCCCAGCTGCCCACTGCACTGAAGATAGGAACCACTGTCACCACTGATAAATCCACCAAAATTGAGAATTTCAATAAGCATTTTTCTACGGCTGGCCATGCTTTCCACCTGGCTACTCCTACCCTGGTCAACAGCACTGCACCCCCCACAGCAACTCGCCCAAGCCTTCCCCATTTCTCCTTCTCCCAAATCCGTTCAGCTGATGTTCTGAAAGAGCTGCGAAATCTGGACCCCTACAAATCAGCCGGGCTAGACAATCTGGACCCTTTCTTTCTAAAATGATCTGACGAAATTGTTGCCACCCCTATTACTAGCCTGTTCAACCTCTCTTTCGTGTCGTCTGAGATTCCCAAAGAGTGTAAAACAGCTGCGGTCATCCCCCTCTTCAAAGGGGGGGACACTCTTGACCCAAACTGCTACAGACCTATATCTATCCTACCGTGCCATTCTAAGGTCTTCGAAAGCCAAGTCAACAAACAGATTACCGACCATTTCGAATCTCACCATACCTTCTCTGCTATGCAATCTGGTTTCAGAGCTGGTCGTGGGTGCACCTCAGCCACGCTCAAGGTCCTAAACGATATCTTAACCGCCATCGATAAGAAACATTACTGTGCAGCCGTATTCATTGATCTGGCCAAGGCTTTCGACTCTGTCAATCACCACATCCTCATCGGCAGACTCGACAGCCTTGGTTTCTCAAATGATTGCCTCGCCTGGTTCACCAACTACTTCTCTGATAGAGTTCAGTGTGTCAAATCGGAGGGTCTGCTGTCCGGACCTCTGGCAGTCTCTATGGGGGTGCCACAGGGTTCAATTCTTGGACCGACTCTCTTCTCTGTATACATCAATGAGGTCGCTCTTGCTGCTGGTGAGTCTCTGATCCACCTCTACGCAGACGACACCATTCTGTATACTTCTGGCCCTTCTTTGGACACTGTGTTAACAACCCTCCAGGCAAGCTTCAATGCCATACAACTCTCCTTCCGTGGCCTCCAATTGCTCTTAAATACAAGTAAAACTAAATGCATGCTCTTCAACCAATCGCTACCTGCACCTGCCCGCCTGTCCAACATCACTACTCTGGACGGCTCTGACTTAGAATACGTGGACAACTACAAATACTTAGGTGTCTGGTTAGACTGTAAACTCTCCTTCCAGACCCATATCAAACATCTCCAATCCAAAGTTAAATCTAGAATTGGCTTCCTATTTCGCAACAAAGCATCCTTCACTCATGCTGACAAACATACCCTTGTAAAACTGACCATCCTACCAATCCTCGACTTTGGCGATGTCATTTACAAAATAGCCTCCAATACCCTGCTCAACAAATTGGATGCAGTCTATCACAGTGCAATCCGTTTTGTCACCAAAGCCCCATATACTACCCACCATTGCGACCTGTACGCTCTCTTGGCTGGCCCTCGCTTCATACTCGTCGCCAAACCCACTGGCTCCATGTCATCTACAAGACCCTGCTAGGTAAAGTCCCCCCTTATCTCAGCTCGCTGGTCACCATAGCATCTCCCACCTGTAGCACACGCTCCAGCAGGTATATCTCTCTAGTCACCCCCAAAACCATTATTTCTTTGGCCGCCTCTCAATCCAGTTCTCTGCTGCCAATGACTGGAACGAACTACAAAAATCTCTGAAACTGGAAACACTTATCTCCCTCACTAGCTTTAAGCACCAACTGTCAGAGCATTTCACAGATTACTGTACCTGTACATAGCCCACCTATAATTTAGCCCAAACACCTACCTCTTTCCCTACTGTATTTAATTAATTTATTTATTTTGCTCCTTTGCACCCCATTATTTTTATTTCTACTTTGCACATTCTTCCATTGCAAGTGTTCCATTCCAGTGTTTTACTTGCTATATTGTATTTACTTTGCCACCATGGCCTTTTTTTGCCTTTACCTCCCTTATCTCACCTCATTTGCTCACATCGTATATAGACTTGTCTATACTGTATTATTGACTGTATGTTTGTTTTACTCCATGTGTAACTCTGTGTCGTTGTATGTGTCGAACTGCTTTGCTTTATCTTGGCCAGGTCGCAATTGTAAATGAGAACTTGTTCTCAACTTGCCTACATGGTTAAATAAAGGTGAAATAAAAATAAATAAATAAATAAATAAAGGGGAAACCCTTTATAGCCTTGTTTCCCCTTTATAGTCTTGCTCCCAGACAAGCTAAACACCTTCTTTGCCCTGCTTCGAGGAAAACACTGTGCCGCTCACAAGGACTGTGAGCTTTTGTTCTCAGTGGCCAGTGTGAATAAGACATTTAAGCATGTTGACCCTCACAAGGCTGCCGGCCCAGACGGCATCCGTAGCTGCGTCCTCAGAGCATGTGACTATCGACTATCACCCCATAGCACTCGATTCTGTCAACTTGAAGTACTTTGAGAGGCTAGTTAAGGATCATATCACCTCCACCTTACCGGACACTCTAAACCCACTACAATTTGCATACCGCCTCAACAAATCCACGGATGACGCAATCCCTATTGCACTGCACACTGCCTTACCCCATCTGGACAAGAGGAATACCTATGTAAGAATGCTGATGATCGACTACAGCTCAGCTTTCAACACCATAGCGCCCTCCAAGCTAATCACTAAGCACAGGGCCCTGGGTCTGAACCCCACCCTGTGCAACTGGGTCCTGGACTTCCTGACGGGCTGACCCCAGGTAGTGAAGGTAGGCAACAACACCTCCGCTACACTGATGCTTAACATGGGGGCCCCACAAACACAGGTGTGTGCTCAGCCCCCTCCTGTACTCTCTGTTCACCCACCAACTCAATCATCAAGTTTGTAGACAACACAATATTGGTAGGAATGATTACCAACTACGAAGAGCCAGACTACAGGAAGGAGGTGAATGCCCTGTGCAGTGGTGCCGGAAATATAACCTCTCCCTCAACGTCAAAACAGCAAAGGAGCTGATCGTGGACTTCAAGAGACAGCAGAGGGAGCACCCCCCCATCCACATCGTTGGGGGCTGCAGTGGAGAAGGTGAAAAGCTTAAAGTTCCTCGGCATGACAACCTGAAATCCACACAGACATTGTGGTGAAAAAGGTTCAACAGCACCTCTTCAACATCAGGAGGCTGAATAAATTTGGCTTGGCCCCTAATATCCTCACAAACGTCTGCAGATGCACCATTGAGAGCATCCTGTCGGGCTGTATCACTGCCTGGTACGGCTACTGCACTGTCCACAACCGCAGGGCTCTCCAGAGGGTGGTTGGGTAAGCCCAACGCATCACCGGGGGCACACTGCCTGCCCTCCAGGACATCTAGAGTACCCGGTGTCACAGTAAGGTCAAGAAGATGATCAAGGACCTCAGACACCCGAGCCACAACCTGTTCACCCCTTTATACCATCTGCTTCTATCTCCAGTCCATCAGACTGCTAATACATTTTCTCCACTAGCTGGCCTCCGCCCAGTACCCTGCCCTGAACTTTAATCACTGTTACTAGCTAGTTACCACACAGTACCACAAAGCACATTAGAGACTGCCTCCCTATGTACACTGAAGAAAAATACAAACGGAACATGGAACAATTTCAAAGATTTTACTGAGTTACATTAGCAGTGGTGTAAAGTACTTAAGTTAAAAAACTTTAAAGTACCACAAGTCGTTTTTTTGGGTATCAGTACTTTACTTTTTATATTTTTGACATCTTTTACTTTTACTCCACTACATCCCTAAAGAAAATTATGTACTTTCTACTCCATACATTTTCCCTGACACCCAAAAGTACTCGTTACATTTTGAATGCAAACACCATTTGCCTTATCCAGTGTGACACATGTCCTTCGCATAGAGTTGATCAGGATGTTGATTGTGGCCTGTGGAATGTTTTCCCACTCCTCTTCAATGGGTGTGTGAAGTTTCTGGATATTAGCAGGAACTGGAACATCCTGTCGTACATGTCGATCCAGAGCATCCCAAACATGCTCATTGTGTGATGTGCAGTTTTGTTATTTTGGGGGATTTCCGTGTATTGTTTGTATTGTTAGGTATTACTGCACTGTTGGAGCTAGGAACATAAGCATTTCACTACACCTGCAATAAAATATGCAAAATATGTGTATGTGACCAATAAGATTTGATTTAAATTGACCTTATAGGTATGAGGTCTGTTGTTATATTGATAAGAGTCAAATAAATGTGTGTACTTTTACCAGTGGTGTAAAGTACTTAAGTAAAAATATTTTTAAGTCCTACTTTGAGTTTGAGTATCTGTACTTTACTATTAATATTTTTATATACTTTAACTTCACTACATTCCTAAAGAAAATGATGTACTTTTTACTCCATACATTTTCCCTGACACCCAAACGTACTCATTACATATTGAATTCTTAGCAGCACAGGGACATAGTTAAATTCATAGACTTATCAAGAGAACAACCCTGGTCATCCCCATTGCCTCTGATCTGACGGACTCACAAATTCTTTATTTGTAAATATTGTCTGAGTTTTGGAGTGTGCCCTTGGCTATACATAAATGGGGGAAAAAAAGAAAACTGTGCCATCTGGTTGGCTTGATATAAGCAATAAGAAATTATTTATACTTTTACTTTTGATACTTAAGTATATATAAAACCAAATATTTTTTAGACCTTTTACTCAAGTAGTATTTTACTGGGTGACTTTTACTTGAGTCATTTTCTATTAAGGTATCTTTACTTTTACTCAAGTATGACATTTGAGCACTTTTTCCACCACTGGTTATAAGTGATGTGCAGGTTCTATTATTTTTAATCAAGGTACCTTTATTTACAGTGAGTGTACAAAAAATATGGAACACCTGCTCTTTCCATTACAGACAGACTGATCAGGTGAATCCACGTGAAAGCATCTTTCATGTGGATTTGGCTCCCGAGTGGTGCAGCGGTCTAAGGCACTGCATCTCAGTGCAAGAGGCATCCCTACAGTCCCTGAATCCAGGCTGTATCACATCTGGATGTGATTGAGAATCCCCTAGGGCACCACACAATTGCCCCAGCGTTGCCTGGGTTTGGCCGGGGTAGGCCGTCATTGTAAATAAGAATTTGATCTTAAATGACTTGCCTAGTTAAATAAAGGTGACATTTAAAAATAAAATAATTTATTAACCTGGTCAGTCTGGCATGGAAAGAGCAGGTGTTCCTTATGTTTTGTACACAGTGTAAATAAAGGTACCTTGATTAAAAATAATAGAACCTGCACATCACTGATTGAATAGGATTTAACAAGTTATATATATATATATATATATAACTTGTTGACAGATTAATTAAGGATTTTTAAGCCTGGAGAAAATGTAGACATGAATTGTATGTGTGCCATTCAGTGGGTGAATGGAAAAGACAAAATATTTAAGTGCCTATACAGACTGTTGTATAACTGTAGACTATCCGCTAACAAATGAGAACAAGACTGTCCTCATTAGGAAACGAAACGCTTTAAAAAAGCCGAGAGATAAACTAGTACTTCCAGCGCCGAGACCCCTAGAGGTCGTAGTTCTTCCATTACGTTTTGTATTAGACCATACGACGTTCTTTGGCGAACCTTGGGGCTATCTATTGTAGTTTTACCACGGATTTTACGAGTTTATGCAAAAAGTATTACCATGGTGCTTGTATTATGTGTAAGGTAATGCGATTCCGAGGTCAAAATGTTCCTCAACATTTATGAAGAACAGCTCCCCAGTATTCCTACATTATGCCATCTGCGGAGCCATTGATTACCTCTGCTGTTTATTGAATGCCCCCTGCAGAATCAGGGAAACACAGACATAGGGGTGTTTGATACATTTAGTAGCCTACACCAGAAATATTAACACCCAGTTTCATATTCTACTTAATATAAGTTGGATATTTAGGTTATGTAAATGAATCATATTTGAAACCTTTGTTGTGCTGAAAATAAGTGATATACTTTCTTATGAAAACTCCATTATTGCCGCCCTAAAATGCTTTCAAAGTGGAACAGTCCAAGGGTTACAGGAAGTTGTAGCAGCTGCCATGTTTGGCTGCTTTGTTGTAGGTTTCTTGTAGGTTTCCTGCAGATTTTTTTAGGTGTTGCAATGGAACCGAGCTGGAGTACATTTCTATTTCAGGTAAGTGAACTTTGAGACCCGAAAAGTAAGGTCATTGATGGAATAACTGTAGGAAACTATAGACATTCACAGTCTGACGTTTTTCAAAGGTATAATTTTAAGTAAAGCTATCCAAGCAAAACAATGGTACATCAATCCAGGCTTCCAGCTGAGAGGTTGGGCATGACGTTTGGAAAAATGTTATTTTGTCTCTTTTTCTGTATTACTATGGTGATGGAAAAAAACACATTCGTTGGCTTAGTTATCTAACTAACGTAAAGCTTTGTTTATGTTATGTAAGTTAGCTTGTTAGATCAAAGCCAGTAAACGTTATTCATAGATCGATCATTCGCAGGCTCCAAGAACGCCACAGCCAGCCTTGTTTTTTTTTATTTGCCCGGAACCGTTGATACGTTTTTTTTCTGTCTGACGGTATAACTTTACTTTATAAACAATGGCTAGCCAGTTAGCTAGTTTCCTAAAATAATCGGATCTCGGATCACTAGAAAGCGAGAAATACTTTCCCGATTGACGTTTAACGTTACTTCGTTGCTTTTTCGCCAGTCAGCGTTTAAGTTTCTCCTTCCCCCTCAATGATTCAAAATAGCCAGCTAAGTTAGACCTACTAGCTAACATTATATGACCGCGAGTAAAGAATGAATTCAATTTGCACACAAAATAAAAAGTGATTTATTTCAGTTTGCGAAAAGGAAATTTCAATCCATATAACTATCTCAGTTTTAGCTAACTAACCATTATATTATGCAACATTGTCAGCTGGTTATAGTTAACGTTACTATTTTTGTTTTTGGCCTGCATTCAAGCTTAGTTTCTTTCCAGATTTGCATTACAGCATCACTGCACCAACGTATCATATTTGGTTTATAAAATTGGACACAATTCTGCTAGCCTATTGGGCCCGGGCATTAATAATAGCGATAAATAGTTTTTTCAAGCAGTTTTTTCAAGCAGGTTAACAAAGGTCTAGCCTACGGTTGTAGTGGAATGATTGTTTGTTTTTAAACAAATCAAGGCCAAGGTAACCTCATGCAGTTAAGATTTTATCCGTTAGCTGGCTTCTTGTATTTTATCTGATTTGGATCCTTGGGGACTGTTGGAATAAATTGTCATCATAGCTAGTCAAGTTCCACAACCACCAAACTATTCAATCCGTTTGACCTACTCAGAGCTGGGCCTACAATGTTGCAATTCAAATAATGATGGTTGTGTTCAATTGGGCAACCTGGTTCACACCTGAATAGAAATAGTCCCCGTCATAATATTAGTATCACACGTTTTATACATTATATTATAAACATTCCTTGGAGTTGACCTCACTCATAAAAGTATGCCTAGGCCCCCAGCAGGACTGGATCAGTTTAACAGTCTGAAATCGGAGCAGCCTGATCCCCCCCCCCCCCCCCAAAAAAAGTGGTACATGGCTCCATCTTGAAAAATAGATTATTTCTTTTTTGAATGGGAGCTCAGATTGTTTGAGTGTTTAAAATTCTTATTCTACGGGCAATCCCTTTTTAGCCCTGCTTTCTGCTTTGAAGTGATTGCTGTAATTTTCCCTGGTACAGCTAACTCTGTTCTATTCCCGAAGTATTGGAAATGTGCAGCTGTTGCTGGCTAATTGGAGTGGACCCAGAGCCTGTGTGCAGGGCCAAGTTGAGGCTAAGTGGCAGTCAGTCTCCAAATACTGAGCACAGTGCAGCAATTTTACTGAGGGTAGTATGGTGTTGTGTGATGTGATGATGCTAATGTTAACAGTCCCTCATTGATCAGTAGATGTTAGGAAGTGGCAAATGGGGTGAAAGTTGATGTTAAATGCAGCCCTCTTGCTGAATTCTCCCATGCAACTGCTAGTTGCCATGAATCATTGTCATTTCATGTGACTCATTTTCACTTGAAGTGAGATTTTAAAGGATTTTTTCCCCCTCAGCTTGCGGTCAGTGCAGGAAACCAAAATACTGTCTATTTATCCTAACATTATTATTATCTTAGTTATCTTGATGATTCGTTGATCCTATCAGATTTTTTCACCCCTATGCTGGAGCACTCTTTTGTTGTCTCAGTGTAGATTTCTTTTAGCCCATCTCATCAGACTATGAACCGCTGTTTAATCAAACGGTTGCAGCTCAGGGCCAGAGGGATCAACCACCTGTCACTACTCAAGAGCAGAGGGGAAAAAATACTTTTACTTTGATTCCCCTTTTATGAAAAAAAAGTGGTGCTTGACAAAGGCTATTGTGCTTTCTGAGAGAGCTAAAGTACACATAATCCTTCATTACTCATCTGCAACAGCGCATAATAAGAGGTGCGTCTGTCACTGGATGCCTTGTTCCTGACAGAAAGGCTGTGTGACGCTGGCTTCTGCGTCCGTATGACTCACGCTAAACGCCTCTCTCCTCTGGAGCCCTAACTCGCTCATTGATCCCAAGGATGTTGGCAGCAGGGTAGCATGATAATGAGAATGGCCAGAACAACCTCTCCTATATGACTCAATCTGTCCCTGGAGTATGCTTGAATAGGCTACCACAAGTATTCATTTCGTCTAGTTTAGCCTACGTCTAGGGTCTTTTTATTGCTCCACCTACGTCCTGCAAGTACCAGAGCTGTAAAAAAACAGTCAGTTATGCCTATAGCTTATCCCACAGTAGAATGTTGGAACTGTCTGAGCAGTGATAGCTTACTGGGAAAACCCCAGGCAGGAATGTAATGTTCCAAAAATAACGATGTTCATTTCTGTTTTTAGGACATACTTGTTAGCTAATCTGACATTGAAAACAGTGGCAAGGCAATATATTTGCACTCAAATTAAGGTTATTCATCAATGTTCTTCAGATGACTACAAATGGTTTATTTTTCTCAAATATGTGTAGGAAATGAACAACCATGCTACAAAGACTTTCAAAATGTTATTTCCTATTTGACATGTAATTGTTCTTACAGCAAATAGTTAATAAACCATTAAATGAATCGCTGTTTGCTACATAATAAGTCTAAGCCAGTCACCGATCAGTAGTGTTGTTAGTGTCTTTTCAGAGTTGCTTATTCTCCCTGCCTTCCATTTTGATATTATTTGCGTTGGAGTGACCCCAGCCTTCAGAGCACATTTGTATCAAAATGGTCAGAGCAGCGTGAAAGCGCTGCAGGCCCTGCACGTCTTTCTTGGGGCCAGGTTGTCTGCAGCAGCAGTGGCTGTGTCTTCTGCAGTGTACAGCCCCCCCCCCGCCCCCCCTCTGGGCCAGTAGGTCCTGTTCAGACAGCCCGAGAGAGGGCTAGAAAATCATGATATTGATGACTAATCCTGGATGGTAGTGAGTGTGAGCAGGTGCGCAGACAATAGAGGCGGGAGGGTGCGGTGGTGTTTTCCTGGGTCTGAGAGCGTGTCTGGGCTGAGGTGTGTGTGTGTGTGTGTAGAAATGCAGGCCCTGGCCCATGAATAGAGGAGCCAAATGGGTGAAGATGTGCTTACAAAGACCTCTTGTTGAGCACTGAGTGCATCACTGGCTGGATTTGTCTTCCACAATGGGGCAGATGAAATAAGGAGGAGAATGTGGGATTTATTTTTATTTTCTCCTCCCCCTCTTCCAACCTCTCTCTTGGCTGGCCCTGGTGGGTGGATCGATGGATGGCTGACCGTGAAAGGGAAGGGTCAGGTATTTGACCTTTCCCTTTCGTACTTGCGGAAGAGAACGGAGTTGTCTTAATTGCAGCGTCCCTCTTCATTTCAGTTGGTCAATGTGTGTGTGTGTGTGTGTGTGTGTGTGTGTGTGTTTGTCTGTTTCCAGTTATTTTTCATCTGATGAAATGGCCATGTTTCTATTAACTCAATAAAGTGTTCACATCAGAAAGACCCAGATGAGAAGACTTTTCCTCTCCATCCTACTCTATTATGCCTGCCTTTGGTCTCAGATGGAAATGGTCAGTGTGACCTGGCCAATATGAATGTACATTTTTGTAGGACCTGGCAGCAGCTTTTACTGGATACACTTTTTTTCTCTCCGGATGTCAAGATATTTGAGTTGCACCCAACCTGGGCTCTGAAGCTGATGAATGACAGTCAAGTTGTAGGCTAGCCTACATGTTAGTGATTGGGGGATTGATTGATTTTTTTTGTGTGCAAAATAACAAATAAATAAAGTTAACGCCAAAATATGTTATTTCATCCCAAAGCTTATTCTCTATCTTCTTTTTAAATAGTGAGCCAACATGTTTTCAGCACTTATTTCATTGACTGTTCAACTCATATTCGCATACTTTCTCTTCTCTCTGCAGCAGACATATCATAAGCAATATGTTTGGAACATCAAATTGCAAGTAAATGTCAGTAATTGAATCGTGATAGCAAAAATTGCAATACATAATCATATTGGCACCTAAGTATTGTGTAATATCGTATTGCGAGGTCCCTGGCAATTCCCAGACCTACTAAATATAACGGTCACTTTGTGGGGTCCTCCTCCTCAATTTAAGAAGCTCCAATGAACAGCAATAATGACCCTTAACGGGCATGCTTGGCTCTCTTTGTGCACAGCAGCCCTGGTGCCGTTCTGCCGATTATGTTCTAGAGCGGGATGTTAAATCCATCCAGCCAGGCCTATCAGCTCTGCAGACGTCACACTGGCTACCATCACATGACTGTTTGAACTACACTACATGAGAATACATTGACCTACGTTCTGCATAATTTAATGATAGATCACCTGAGGGTCATATTTCTCATAATAACCTAGTATATTTAGCTAGATAAACATGTTAAATTATGATAGACATTATACATATTTTCTAGTACATTGTGTGTAAGCAGACACAGTGCTGCCACAGTCGGAGGATCCCCAGTCACATCCTTTTCCTAAAAACATCCCTGTCTGTCTGGTGCGGTGTCTGTGCTCCCCTCAAGTGTAGTGCTTATCCCTGATCTAGAGGGCTGTTTAGTCTGCGCTGAAGCCAAGGAGCAGACAAGCAGACAACGTATTCCAGCGCTGCGTGATTTATTTATTAATGTCAGTTGGGTAGCTTCCCGCTTTGACGTCACTAACCTTCTCTCACAGCGGGGGACCTCTGCTCTGTCTGCTGTGCAGCACAACCATGTACTCTTTAAACTGAAACTGACTGATTTAGCAACAGCACATCAAGGCCTCTCACCTCTCTGCCAGCTCCTCTAATTGGGCTGCTTTGGGTGGTGGCTGAATCTGGTTCTTTATGCGGATGGCAGGTTTCACTTAGTGTATTCAGTGTAATATGGCAGAGATTCACCACTGCGGTTAGACATGGAGGCATCCTGTGGCTCTTGCCTGTACCTGGTGGCTCTCTGTTTCCTGACGTGTGGCTAAGGAGATGGGGCTTAACCTGCACAGCCCCAGAGCCCATGCAGTCACACTGCTGAGGAGGAGAGTGGGTGGACTGTGTCTAATGCACACATTTCTGCAGTGGTGGGGAACAAGTACCCAATTGCTCAAGTAAAAGTCCCCTAGTAAAATACTACTAGAGTAAAAGTCCAAAAGTATTTGGTTTTAAATATACTTAAGTATCAAAAGTAAATGGAATTGCTCAAATATACTTAAGTATCAAAAGTATAAATCATTTCAATATTAAGCAAACCAGGTGGCAAATTTTTGGTACTTAAAAAAAACATTTATGGATAGCCATGGGCACGCTCCAAAACTCAGACTTAATTTACAAACGAAGCATGTGTTGAGTGAGACAACCAGATAAGAGGCTGAAGGGATGACCAGGGATGTTCTTTTGAATTAGATAATGTTATTGTCTTACTCAGCATTCAAAATGTAATGAGTACTTTTGGGTGTCAGGGAAAATGTATGGAGTGAAAAGTACATAATTTTCTTTAGGAATGTAGTCAAGTAAAAGTTGTCTGAAATAGTGAAGTACAGATACTGCAAAAAACGACATAAGTAGTACTTTAAAGTATTTTTACTTAAGTACTTTACACCACTGCATTTCTGTTAATTCTATAGTTTTTTTGTTTATGTTTTAGGGACACGTTTGGAATGAAGTCCATTGTAATGTTGTGCTACTAGCTAACCAGGGGAGCACCTTGTTTGGTTTAGCTAAACTTATGCACAGGCTGCTGCTGGGGGCACTAAGCTGGATTCTTCCAAGCCTGTCTCTATTTTGGCAGACTACTTTTGCACACATGACAAATGAGCACCACCATGACAGGGATCATTTTTCATATAGCAGATTTAGATTCCTCAGCAGCAGCAGCAGGCTGTTTGTGTGCCTCCTCACTAATGACACAGCCAGGGCCTATTTTTGTCCCTGTAAAAAGTCATTAACCCTGCTTTTTTTGTGTGTATTTCGTCAAATAGATGCCCCAAACGTCAATACATGTGGCTCGGCACAAAGATTATTCTTTATATGGGACTTGGAAGTCAACAGAGCCAAGCAACTACTTGCAGTGGGGTTTTAGCAAATGATTTTCCCAGTCAGTGTGGTTTTAGACTAAAGGGTTATTGTGATGATTATCTGGCTGAATGTTTTCAGATCTTCCAGTGCATTTCGTCCGGTTGTGTTGTTCGGCTGTCTCTCTTGCATGTCATTCAGCAGAGGGGCGGAAGTGCTGACTAGAACCCCCGCTGATATACTTTCAGTCTGCTCACTGCTCTGTTCTGGCCCCCGTGGTCTACTCTGCCACGCATGCGCCCAGAATGACTCACTGTCTATTTCGGTGTGGCTTCAGACGCAGTGGCTTGCGCCTCGCAATCACACCGGCAGGCAGCCGCGCTTTCACTCTCCAACTCTTTGCAGCGTCAATTCAGTGAAAGAGCTGTGAAATCACGTCAGAAAGGGCACCGTACAAAGCCAGTGTTAAATCTCCATGTGTTGTGTAAACACATGTAACTACGAGGCCCAAGGCTAAAAGCTCAGACAACGCTACTATTGTCGAACGTTTGCCTGCCAGTACAGTACTTAGCACATCTGAACAGTGTCGGCAGTTTTAAAAAAAAGCCCTTGCTGATACTAGCCGGAAGATCACAACTAGATAACTACCTAGCAAAATGAAGAAACTATTTAATTCACTCTCCATAATCCCGTACTGCCAGTGCCCGCCCAAAGTCAATGGTTTAGCTAGCTATCTAACTTTAGCATCTTCGCTAACTAGCACAACAGTGCAGTGTCCTTAGCTAGCTAACACAGGCAGCAGCTTCATGAAAACTAGCTAATCCATTGTGATTTAATTATGTCAGTACTAGCTAGCTACAGTGGTTAGCTAGCTTGGAGGAAGTATTTGATGTTGTGCACTTAGCTAGCTACCATCCCATAGCCTACATTGCATATGAAGTGTGACTGGCTCATTTGTGGATGTACGGACGTGCACTGATTAGCATTGCGATTCTACAAGTAGAATCGGTAGGTTCGTCGCTACCGGATCGGCACGCAGTAGGTATCACATTTGTTTTGTCAAGAGAAGGAACGGCCTCCCACTGTGATAAGTAACTATCGGCAGTCTATCGGCAGTGAGATTCTCTGTGTGTTTCATGCTTAAGGCTGAGGCGGACAAGTCATCAAAGCAAAGCCTTCCTAGCAGCACCGGATCATTTTAAAATGTGGCCTGTGAATGGCAGTGAGATTAAGCTGTTCTCAATAGGCCTAGTTGTTGCATGTGAATGGCTCCCAGATTAGGCTATTCCCAGTAGGCCGTGTGAGCCAGTAAAACAACACAAAGAGCCTAATGCTAAATTAATTTCCTCCCAAACTATTTTCTCACTGCAAGAGCGGTTATATAAAGGAAGAATGTCAAGACATAGGCTAATCTCCAAAAGGTGCCGGGTTACATAAAGGAGAAGGGCAGAGCTACAAGGATGTGAGGTACATTTGGCTGTGTTGAGTAACAAACAAAACCTGACCTTTCAGTGCGCTCTCTTATAACAAGCCTGTAGCAGGCAGAGTGAGGAAGGTTCACGGTAGTTTCAACCTGTAGTTCTACTCTTACAATGATGGCCTAGGAACAGAGGGTTAACTGTCTTGTTCAGGGGCAGAATGACAGATTTTTACCTTGTCAGTTTACTGGCCCAGCGCTCTAACCCCTAGGCTACCTGTCGCACAGTTGACAGTGCATCTCAGAGCGAAAACCCAGCCACGGGGTCAAGGGAATTGTCTGAAGACCTCAGAGAAAATATTTTGTCAACATCGATCTGGGGAAAGGTGCCAAAAAATGTCTGCAGCTTTGAAGGTCCCCAAGTACACAGTGGCCTCCATCATTCTTAAATTGAAGGTGTTTGGTACCACCAAGCTGGCCGCCCGGTCAAACTGAGCAATCGGATGAGAAGGTTCCTTGGTCAGGGAGGTAACCAAGAAGCTGATGGTCGCTCTGAGGGTTCCTCTGTGGAGATGGGAGAAACTTCCAGAAGGACAACCATCTCTGCAGCACTCCACCAATCAGGACTTTATGGTAGAGTGGCCAGATGGAAGCCACTCAGTAAAAGACACATGACAGCCTGCTTGGAGTTTGACAAAAGGCACCTAAAGGACTCTTAGACCATGACAAACAAGATCCTCTGGTCTGATGAAACCAAGATTGAACTCTTTGGCCTGAAAGCCAAGTGTCACGTCTGGAGGAAACCTGGTGGCAGCATCATGCTGTGGGGAAGTTATTCAGCGGCAGGGACTGGGAGACTAGTCAGGATTGAGGGAAAGATTAATGGAGCAAAGTAGAAAGAGATCCTTGATGAAAACCTGCTTCCGAGTGCTAAGGACCTCGGAGTGGGGCGAAGGTTCCCCTTCCAACAGGACAACAGCCCAAAGCACACAGCCAAGACACCGCAGGAGTGGCTTCGGGACAAGTCTCTGAATGTCCTTGAGTGGCCCGGCCCGGACTTGAACTCGATCGAACATCTCTGGAGAGACCTGAAAATAGTTGTTCTGCGACTCTCCCCATCCAACCTGACAGAGCTTGAAAGGATCTGCAGAGAAGAATGGGGGAAACTCCCCAAATACAGGTTTGCCAAGATTGTAGTGTCATACTCAAGAAGACTCAATGCTGTAATCGCTGCCAAAGGTGCTTCAACAAAGTATTTAGTAAAGGGTCTGAGTACTTATGTAGATGTAATATTTCAGTTTTATTTTTAATAGATTTTCAACATTTCTCAACCTGTTTTTGCTTTGTCATTATCGTGTATTGGGTGTAGATTGATGAGGGGGGACAATATAATCAATTTTAGAACAAGACTGTAACGTAACAAAATGTGGAACAAGTCAAGGAGTCTGACTACTTTCCGAATGTACTGTATGTTGTTGACCAGTGTTTAAACTTGCTGTGTCTCTACAGCAGGCCAATGAAGCCCTCCACCACCAGCACCAGGTGGCCCAGAACAGCCTGCTGCCGCTGCTCAACTCTGGAAATGAGCCGGTGGACCAGAAGCCTGTGATGCCCATCCCCCTGGACCAGAAACCCCCCGCCAGTGCCGCAGAGCTCCTCAAAGACAACGTGGCCAGCGGGGCAGGTGGCGGCAGGGGACCCATGCCCGTGGTGAAGAAGGAGCACAAGAGCAAGACACCCTTCATCTGCGGCTACTGCAACAAGGCCTTCCGTGACAGCTACCACCTGCGGCGCCACGAGTCCTGCCACACGGGCATCAAGATGGTGTCGCGGCCCAAGAAGACGGCCCAGACGGCCCCCACCATGGTGCCCTTCATCTCCAGCCTGCCCAGGGAGAACAGTGGGCAGCCCTCCTACATCTCCACCATCGCAGGCATCCTCACCACGGCCACCACCTCCGTGTCCTCAGCCTCCAGCATCATGTCTCCAGTCTCTATGATCAACGTGCCGCAGCAGAGCCAGCCCAAGAAGCCTGCCAAGCCTGTGAAGAAGAACCATGGCTGTGAGATGTGTGGCAAGGCCTTCCGAGATGTCTACCACCTGAACCGTCACAAGCTGTCCCATTCGGACGAGAAGCCCTTCCAGTGCCCCATCTGCCAACAGCGCTTCAAGAGGAAGGACCGCATGACATACCATGTGCGCTCTCACGACGGTGGAGTCCACAAGCCATACGTCTGCTCCGTGTGTGGGAAAGGCTTCTCCAGGTAGGCTCCAGCCATGCACTTTCACTAACCCTGGCTAGCTGTTTTATATTTCAAATAAAAGTGCTTTCTATTTATTACAAACTCAATTGACCTCCATCATCAACCAATTTTGATCCTGTTAGTACATGGCTATTAGTCTACAATTTCTATGTGGTGTTAGACGAGCACTGAGATGGAGTGTTTGACCATCTGTTGTTCAATGTTACATTTTACATGTCCCATTGACAGCTGCCCTCAGGCTCACGGATTTATAGGAGTGTTGAATAATCTTGACTCGGTGCCTTTGTGGTCCCCAGCATGTTTAAACAGTTGCGTTTTTAGAGAGCAGTTCAACTTGTGTCCCCGAGTTCCCTCTTGCGAGGACAGGCAAAGGAGAGGATTTAGGCTGGGGGAGGCTGTGGTTCCCGCCAGCTTGTCACCACTTCCCCTTCCCCAGGGAATGCCATTAAAACAGTCCTGGGAGGCAGCAGCCTGGGATTTCCTTTTAACCTAGCACCTAGTTTTCCCGCTCTGCTCGGGTGTTGCTGCTTACAGGGTCCTGTTTGTTTTAAGTCTGAGCCACCTGGAATGACTGAGCATTCCTGTCTTTCCAAGCAAAGCCAACAGTGGCCTTGAAAGATGGCCTCTTTCAACATTTACGGCAAAATCCACTCACTACTTCCAGGTATGCATCATTAGTCACATGTGCAATTCATTGGCATGAGTAATGGCAAAATATATAACAAATGACCATTGAAAACCCAAGAAGCAAAGAGCTCTTACAGCTTGTTAGTTGTTCAAATAACAGCAGAAGTTGGGTGTGAGTGAATATTCCAGCATCTCAAACTGATGTAAACATTATGCTCTCTGTCCAAACTATAATCTCAGAGCCCGGCTTGGTTCCAACACAGTGACGCAGAGGTTTATCGGGACACTGAAAAGTGAGAGGCCGGCTGGCAGAATAACGCAACTCTTAGTCACTGGCAGTTCAGCAGGCACTCTGTCTGGAAGCTGCTGTCCTCCTCAGTTAACAGTGAAACGAGGAGAACAGCCATTACGGTTCGCAGCACTGCTGAAAATATTCTAATTGACTCTTCTCCTTTGTAACAAAACCACTACCAGTGTGAGTGTTTTGCTTTGGCCTAGCTGCCTGTGTTAGTTATCCACACCATCATCGGTGATGAAATTATTTAGTTCCCAGCCTGTCTGCTGTAGTCCAGGTTTTCAGTCAAACTAACTAATGGTACCGCTGGGTGCTGCGACGAGTGGGCTGAGTGAACATTTGAGTCAAGAAAAGGTCAAAAGTACAGTGTGTGTTGTGTGTCCATTAATATTCTACAGCAAGATTGTAACTTTTCTTATCTTCTCTCCTCCAGGCCAGACCACCTGAGCTGCCACGTGAAGCATGTCCACTCCTCAGAAAGACCATTCAAATGCCAAGTAACGGTAAGAGAGAGCT